>NC_143032.1:9030000-9330000 GCF_057628025.1 Oncorhynchus mykiss
TAACTGCTTTTTTTTTTAAGTCAATTACAAAACTACATTTAAGAGAAGTACAAGATGACTTTTTCAACATTGCTTGATCCCGAGCATTCTCACTACTTAGATTAATGTAATATTGACTGTAGGGATTCCTTCATGCCCCTTTTCATGACGGTGCTAGCAGCCACGTGACTGGAACATTAAGCTGAACAAGACCAATAACACAAACAAACAGACTATACAGCTAGTGAGTGGAGTTACAAATCGACTAAAACAAGTGAAATGTCTTACCCGTGATGAAATGTTCCCCACACCCATAGATACGTGTAGCCTACTTGGACATCGGGCCCCCTCATTTCCCACGCCGAATAACCTGTAGCCACAGGACTCTTGTCGCAGGCTTCATTTCCCTATGTGGGAGCATTGCCAACCGTAGGTCAGGATCTTTGACCTGGTTACATGTACATTGAACAATGAAGTTGTCTCTTTTACAAAGGGGTTCAATGGGAAATAATGTCTGTTTTCCCCAATTTGTGGGTTTAGTCGAGGGAGAATTACATCTTATGACGGGAATATCTACTTGGGGTATCGGGTGAACGAAGCTCATGAGGATTATATTCTTCAAGAATTACTGGGTTTATATCATTTATTTATAAGTCCCCAAATAGATGTAGCAACTAAGGATTCCAGCTTTAATTTGTTACATTCACTGCTAAAATGGACTACTGAGAAATTTGATGTAAAAAAATATATATATCTGCGACTCCGCAAATGGTGGTCCTTGAGCTTTTGGCTGTGATTTGGTGGTCCTTGAGCTTTTGGCTGTGATTTGGTGGTCCTTGAGCTTTTGGCTGTGATTTGGTGGTCCTTGAGCTTTTGGCTGTGATTTGGTGGTCCTTGAGCTTTTGGCTGTGATTTGGTGGTCCTTGAGCTTTTGGCTGTGATTTGGTGGTCCTTGAGCTTTTGGCTGTGATTTGGTGGTCCTTGAGCTTTTGGCTGTGATTTGGTGGTCCTTGAGCTTTTGGCTGTGATTTGGTGGTCCTTGAGCTTTTGGCTGTGATTTGGTGGTCCTTGAGCTTTTGGCTGTGATTTGGTGGTCCTTGAGCTTTTGGCTGTGATTTGGTGGTCCTTGAGCTTTTGGCTGTGATTTGGTGGTCCTTGAGCTTTTGGCTGTGATTTGGTGGTCCTTGAGCTTTTGGCTGTGATTTGGTGGTCCTTGAGCTTTTGGCTGTGATTTGGTGGTCCTTGAGCTTTTGGCTGTGATTTGGTGGTCCTTGAGCTTTTGGCTGTGATTTGGTGGTCCTTGAGCTTTTGGCTGTGATTTGGTGGTCCTTGAGCTTTTGGCTGTGATTTGGTGGTCCTTGAGCTTTTGGCTGTGATTTGGTGGTCCTTGAGCTTTTGGCTGTGATTTGGTGGTCCCCCGAACCAGAAAGGTTGGGAACCTCTGCTGTAAGTCTTAATAGTGACACCTGGTGACAAGGCATGATACTATCCTTTTGTTGGGAACCTCTGCTGTAAGTCTTAATAGTGACACCTGGTGACAAGGCATGATACTATCCTTTTGTTGGGAACCTCTGCTGTAAGTCTTAATAGTGACACCTGGTGACAAGGCATGATACTATCCTTTTGTTGTCATTGGCTTAAGAAAGTACTGCATCACTTTTCTACTGCTGTCTCTTTCTAAATCACCACAAAGCATTTATCCCATGAATCTATTAGTGTTAATTATAATGTAATCATGTTTCTAAGTGATTTATTTACATACAATCAAATCAAAATGTAATATAAATGTTAATGTCCTAATTCTATTCATTTTTAACATTATAATGTGTTCCAATCATATTCACCCTTTTTCTCTTCCTCACAGGAGACTCTGGCCCGTGTGCTCATCCCAACTCCAGGTTCTGTACCCCGGCGGCCCAGTGCCCCATCATCGACCCCCAGTGGGAGAGTGACGAGGGTGTGCCCATCGATGCCATCATCTTCGGGGGCAGGAGGCCAGAGGGTGAGTGGCCTCTATTGATCCAATGACTAAAACATTGGTTTAGTGGACCATCTAAGATTACCACTATATATTTTCATACTAGCATCTAGTGTTGTAGCTAGTGTTGTAAATTATACAGTTTTGGTTAATGTAACGATAACAAATACAAATGATTCCCTATGATGACTGAATTGACATTCTTATCCAATGTGTCACTTTGGGACACTGTTGCTCTGACCTCTGTTTCCCAGGAGTCCCTCTGGTGTACGAGTCGTTTAACTGGCGCCACGGTGTGTTTGTAGGAGCCTCTATGAGGTCTGAGGCCACAGCAGCTGCTGAGTACAAAGGTACAGAACCTCATTAACCACATTAAAGAGCTTGTCAAAGTTAATTAAATCATTTAATTAATGTTTCTGGCTCCCGAGTGGCAGCGGTCAATGACACTGCATCTCACTGGTGGTTCGACTCCAGGCCGTATCATAACCGGCCATGATTGGGAGTCCCATAGGGCGGTGCACAATTGGTCCAGCGGCATCCTGCTTTGGCCGGTGTAGGCTGTCATTGTAAATAAGAATTTGTTCTAAACTGACTTGCCTAGTTAAATAAAGGTTAAATACAGAACAGTTCTAACATTTAAGTGGATAGGAGCTGTCTATAGAGTAGACATTAACCTTAGAGAGGTTTTTACTATCACCTGATATGATGGTATACTGTTGTCCCTGATTCCTCTGTGATAATGTAGAAAACCATGACATTTTGAATATATATTTTTTCTCCAGGCAAGGTTATCATGCACGACCCCTTCGCCATGCGCCCCTTCTTCGGCTACAATTTCGGTGACTACCTAGCCCACTGGCTGAGCATGGAGACCCGCAAGGGCGCCACCCACCTGCCCAAGATCTTCCACGTCAACTGGTTCCGGAAGGACCCCACGTCGGGCTCTTTCCTCTGGCCGGGTTTCGGTGACAACGCCCGCGTTCTGGAGTGGATCTTCAAGCGCTGCAGCCGCGAGAGGGAGGACGAGGCGGCCAAGAAGAGCATGGTGGGCTGGGTGCCACTGGAGGGAGCCATCAACCTGCAGGGACTGGGCAGCAAGGTGGACATGGGTGCCCTCTTCGACCTGCCCAAGGCCTTCTGGGAGAAGGAGACCCAGGAGCTGAGGGCGTACTTTACCCAGCAGGTGGGAGCCGACCTCCCCCAACAGGTGGAGGGAGAGCTGAAGGCTCTGGAGGACAGGATCAGGAATTGAGAGGTGGAGGGACCAGATGATTCAGAGAGAGAAAGTATTGACTATTGGACATTATACTACGCTGATGCTGCTAAATGATATGGTAGTACTGACAAAAAATTACTAACAAGCTAATTTCAATTTTGTGGAAGCTGCTTTGCCTATATGTGGGTAGATGTAAACCAAAGTTTCTAAATTGTAAGAAAATACAATGAGATGATGTGACTGCATCACTGAAGAATGCAGTTCATGCTACCACACACTGTCAGTGGCTATATCAGTAGGTTTTAGGTGATGGAGCAGAATCGGTGTTTAGCAGTACCTTACTGACATCTTGCAAAGAAGTATAAAGGTATTGGATGTTTACAAGCTTTAGCCCAAATAATCTAATCTAATCAGGACAAGCTTAAATATCCATATTCATTTAAACATTTTTAAACAGCATTTTTTTTGTCACTTTTGTATTGTTTCCAATAAAAATGATTATGAGCTAATGTTTACACATGAGATATGTAACATGTTGGACCAATAAAAATGATTTAATGTCAAGGTTTTTATTACAGTGCAATTAATAAACAACCTCAAATTCAGCCTCAATTGTGTCCGTTGATCAACACCAAACATAACTGACATAACTCCCCAAAATATATACATTAAAAATTCGTAAGTAATGGTAATATTTAAGAAGAATAAAGTTCAGATTCAGTTTAGAGTGATTCATATAATGTTCAACATATTCATATATTTGACCTTTCTGTTACATGATTTCCAGTGTGCTGTTTGTAACACTTGGGTTGATGGTCACTAGACTCAATGTTGTATGTTGTGGATTATCAATCAAATGTATTTATAATTCCCTTCTTACATCAGCTGACGACACAAAGTGCTGTACAGAAACCCAGCCTAAAACCCCAAACAACAAGCAATGCAGGTGTAGAAGCACGGTGGCTAGGAAAAACTCCCTAGAAAGGCCAGAACATAGGAAGAAACCTAGAGAGGAACCAGGCTCTGAGAACCAGTCCTCTTCTGGCTATGCCGGGTGGAGATTATAACAGAACATGGCCAAGATGTTCAAATGTTCATAGATGACCAGCATGGTCAAATAATAATAATCACAGTGGTTGTCGGGGGTGCAACAGGTCAGCATTTCAGGAGTAAATGTCAGTTGGCTTTTCATAGCTGATCATTCAGAGTAACTCTAAACTCCTGTTGAGAGGGTCTCTTGGAATATGTGTTGTTGTGTCCTCTTCATGACTATTGGTGTATTTGGACAAGGATAGTTTGTTGGTGATGTGAACACCAAGGAACTTGAAGCTCTCAACCTGCTCCACTACACTGCCCCGCTCGGGCCCTCCTTTTCCTGTAGTTCACTATTCTCTCCTTTGTCTTGAGCACGTGGAGGGAGAGGTTGTTGTACTGGCACCACACTGCCAGGTTTCTGACCTCCTCCTTAGACTGAACCAGGTTTTTCTCTAGTTTTGCCTGTGCTTAGCTCTATTCCATTTATTTTTATCCTAAAACACTTGATGACAAGCATACCCATAACATATTGCAGCCATCACCATGCTTGAAAATATGAAGAGTGTACTCAGTGATATGTTGTGTTGGACATAGAATTATTTTCTTTGCCAAATGTTTTGCAGATTTACTTTAGTGCCTTATTGCAAACAGAATGCATGTTTTGTAAAATTGTTATTCTGTACATGTTTCCTTCTTTTCACTCTGTCATTTAGGTTAGTATTATGGAGTAACTACAATGTTGTTGATCAATCCCCATCCAGTTTATCAAATCACAGCCGTTAAACTATGTGACTGTTTTAAAGTCACCATTGACCTTATGGTGAAATCAGTGGAGGCTGCTGAGGGGAAGACAACTCATAATAATGTCTGGAACGGAGCAAATGGAATGGAATCAAACACATGGAAACCATGTTGGATGTATTTGGTACCATTCCACCTGTTCTGCTCCAGCCATTACCACGAGTACGTTCTCCCCAATTAATGTGCCACCAACCTCCTGTGGGTGAAATCCCTGTGCAGTGTTTTTCCTCTCCGGCGACTGAGTTATGAAGGACGCCTGTATCTTTGTAGTGACTGGGTGTATTGATAAACCATCCAAAGTGTAATTAATAACTTCACCATGCTCAAAGGGATATTCAATGTCAAATGTATTTTATTTTTATCCATCTACCAACAGGTGCTCTTCTTTGTGAGGCATTGTAAAAGCTCCCTGTCTTTGTGGTTGTATCTGTTTGAAATTTGCTGCTTGACTGAG
This sequence comes from Oncorhynchus mykiss, assembly GCF_057628025.1. Taxonomy (NCBI): domain Eukaryota; kingdom Metazoa; phylum Chordata; class Actinopteri; order Salmoniformes; family Salmonidae; genus Oncorhynchus; species Oncorhynchus mykiss. Next base: position 9,035,464 of record NC_143032.1, read on the forward strand.
GGAACTTACAGATAATTGTATGTGTGGGGTACAGAGAAGAGGTAGTCATTCAAAAATCATGTTAAAAACTAGTATTGCACACAGAGTGAATCCATGCAACTCATGTGACTAGTTAAGGAAATCTTTACCCCTGAACTCATTTAGGCTTGACATGGAAAAGGTGTTGAATACATATTGACTTTCAGCTTTTCATTTTTATGTCTAAAAACATAATTCCACATTGTGTGTAGACCAGTGACACAAAATCTCAATAGAATCCATTTTAATGAGATGTTAAATGTTGGACCAATAAGACCAAAAGATTTCATGGAAATGTAATTTAAAGGTTTTTATTACAGTGCAATTAATTAACAACCTTAAATTCAACCTCAATTGTTTTGTTAATTTAACACTAAATATAAAAACTGACAAGATAAATTATAAATAGATACAGTTGAAGTCTGAAGTTTACATACACCTTAGCCAAATACATTTAAACTCAGTTTTTCACAATTACTGACATTTAATCCAAGTAAAAATTCCCTGTCTTGGGTTAGTTAGGCTCACCACTTTATTTTAAGAATGTGAAATGTCAGAATAATAGCAGAGAGTGATTTATTTCAGCTTTAATTTCTTTCTTCACATTCAAAGTGGGTCAGAAGTGTCACGTTCTGACCTTTATTTCCTTTGTTTTGTATTTAGTTAGTATGGTCAGGGCGTGAGTTGGGTGGGTAGTCTATGTTTGTTTTTCTATGTTTTGGGGCATTTCTATGTTTCGGCCTAGTATGGTTCTCAATCAGAGGGAGGTGTCATTAGTTGTCTCTGATTGAGAATCATACTTAGGTAGCCTGGGTTGCACTGTTTGTTTGTGGGTGATTGTCTATGTTGATGGCTTGTTTCAGCACAGGTCTCATTTTGTAGCTTCACGGTCGAATTTGGTTTATTGTTTTTGTTACTCGTTTGTATAGTGTTCAGTCTTTCTTTATTAAAGATTTACCATGGACACTTACCACGCCGCATATTGGTCCTCTGATCCTTTTCGCCTCTCCTCTTCAGAAGAAGAGTAGGACGACCGTGACAGAATCACCCACCCACCAAGGACCAAGCGGCGTGGTAAAAGGCAGCGACGTCAACAACAGCGGCCAGCTTCACATGACTACACAACTTGGGAGGAGATAGACAGATGGGCGATCGACCCAGGGAGAGTGCCGGAGCCCGCCTGGGATTCGATGGAGCAGTGCAAGGAAGGTTACAGGAGAATGAGGTTGGCGAAGGCAGTGCGACAGGTACGAGAGGCAGCCCCAATTTTTTTGGGGGGGGGGGGCACACGAGGGGTGGAGCTAAGCCAGGTAGCAGACCTGCGCTCACTCCTCGTGCTTATTATAAGCAGCGCGTTACTGGTCAGACACCGTGTTATGCGGTTAAGCGCACGGTGTCGCCAGTACGTGTCCATAGCCCGGTGCGCTATAGGACAGCCCCCCGAGAGTGTCATGCGAGCGCGGGCATCGAGCCGGTACGCAGTTTTGGTCCAGGGTATCCTGCGCCGGCTCTGCGTGCTGTGTCTCCGGGGCGCTGGGAGGGTGCAGTGCGTCCTCTGCCTGCGCTCCGCTCGTGCCGGGCAAATGTGGGAGTGGAGCCTAAGGGAGAGGTGCGTGTAGTAAGCACTAGATCTCCCGTGCTTACCCACAGCCCGGTTCAACCTGTGCCTGCACTCTGGAGGGTCCGGGCTAGAGCAGTGATCCAGCCTGGGGAAGTGGTGCCAAGGCTGCGCGCCAGAGCAGCAGTGCTCCCCCACAGCCCGGTCCTTCAGGTGCCTCCTAACCCCAAGCGTCCTGAAGGTCTCCCCAGCCTGGTGGTTCCTGTGGCAGCCCCACGCACCAGGCTGTCTCTCTGTCTCCTCCCTGCAGGTGGTCCTGTCTGTCTGGCGCCGCTGCCGGAGTCTCCCGCCTGTCTGGCGCCGCTGCCGGAGTCTCCCGCCTGTCTGGCGCCGCTGCCGGAGTCTCCCGCCTGTCTGGCGCCGCTGCCGGAGTCTCCCGCCTGTCTGGCGCCGCTGCCGGAGTCTCCCGCCTGTCTGGCGCCGCTGCCGGAGTCTCCCGCCTGTCTGGCGCCGCTGCCGGAGTCTCCCGCCTGTCTGGCGCCGCTGCCGGAGTCTCCCGCCTGTCTGGCGCCGCTGCCGGAGTCTCCCGCCTGTCTGGCGCCGCTGCCGGAGTCTCCCGCCTGTCTGGCGCCGCTGCCGGAGTCTCCCGCCTGTCTGGCGCCGCTGCCGGAGTCTCCCGCCTGTCTGGCGCCGCTGCCGGAGTCTCCCGCCTGTCTGGCGCCGCTGCCGGAGTCTCCCGCCTGTCTGGCGCCGCTGCCGGAGTCTCCCGCCTGTCTGGCGCCGCTGCCGGAGTCTCCCGCCTGTCTGGCGCCGCTGCCGGAGTCTCCCGCCTGTCTGGCGCCGCTGCCGGAGTCTCCCGCCTGTCTGGCGCCGCTGCCGGAGTCTCCCGCCTGTCTGGCGCCGCTGCCGGAGTCTCCCGCCTGTCCGGCGCAGCACATATTAAGTAATTTCTCACATAAAGATCTGCAATGTACACTACATGACCAAAAGTATGTGGTCACCTGTTCATCGAACATCTCATTCCAAAATCATGGGCATTAATGTCAATGTCATTAAATAGCTGAATCCACGCATTTGAAGGGGTGTCCACATACTTTTGAATATATTGAGTATAAGTAACCTAAGATTGTGCCCTACGTGCCCATTTTACCTTTAATTAACATCTTCACGATCGGACCTTAAATGACATACCCAAATCTAACTGCCTGTAGCTCAGGATCTGATGCAAGGATATGTATATTCTTGATACCACTTGAAAGGAACCACTTTGAAGTTGGTGGAAATGTGAGGGAAAGGGAAAGGGAGAGGGGGATAAGTAGCCAGTTGTCCTACTGAATGTATTCAACAGTAACCTCTCTTCCGCATTTAACCCAACCCCTTTGAATCAGAGAGGTGAGGGGGGGCTGCCATAATCGACATCCACGTCTTCGGTGCCCGGGGAACAGTGAGTTAACTGCCTTGCTCAGGGCCACTGATTTTTACTTTGTCAGCTCGGGGATTCGATCCAGCAACCTTCCGGTTACTGGCCCTAACGCTCTAACCACTAAGATAAAACAAAGGAAAAATATGCGTTTTTTTTATTTTTTTCATTATCTTTGAAATGTAAGAGAAAGGCCGCAATGTATTATTCCAGTTTAGTCGCAATTTAGATTTTGGCCACTAGATGGCAGAGTTTTAGACTGATCCTATGAACCATTGCATTTCTGTTCAAAATGTTGTATCAAGTCTGCCCAACTATGCCTAATTGGTCAATATATGCATTTTCAAGTACATAACTGTGCACTCTCCTCTAACAATAACATGATACGTTTTCACTCTAACAGCTACTGTAAATTAGACAGTGCAGTTACAGTGGTTCCTCCTTTAAAAGTTGTGAGACTTAGAGGTACCCAGCATCACAGCTTCATTGCTCCAGACCACCGCAAGGGGGAGTTAGAGCACTCATTATGCATTTGGGTCCCAAGGTTTTTATATGACCAATCATATCAAGTGGTTCCCAATGACGAATTTGATGTGAGCCACCCATCCCTGGTGACTTTCTTCAGCAAAGATAGCTGACAAAAAAAAAGCAAATTTAAGTAATTATAACGTCATAACGAGTCAAGCAAAAAATGTACAATTGAGAGGAATGTGTTAGTTAATGTAGATTGTACATATTTTTTTGTCAAAAATGTTAACTTTCGAAAATAGCTATTTTGCAAGTTTTTTTCAGTCATATCCAATACCAGGTGTATCAAACTCCATTCTTTGAATGATGCTGTGTCTGCATGTACGTATTACAGATATACACTTCAACAGTGTTTACCACTCTTGCTCCTGGGACATCAATGATTACACATTGTAACTATGCAAGAGACTGGAAGCGTGATTTAAGTAAAGGCTGATTTCTAATTCATGTATACAGAATAAAAAACAGTACATCCTGCCAGCACGCCCACAAGCGAGCCACTCAGGTGGAGAATGAGGCGTGGAAGAGAGCGTGGAACGAGATTGGAGGCTATTTGCTCTGAGACCGGCATAATAATGTAATGAAACAAGCAGGGAGCAGGTTTTGAACCTTCAACATTCTAGCCTGAAATCCAGCACGCTATCGACTGTGCCCAAATATATTAATTGGGGTTGGGGTCGATTGTGGCTAAAAACACTTTATCAATTGGAATCTTTAACGTGTGGAAAGGGAGAGTATTATTCATAGTTTTTCACAAGCGTAGCAGGATGGGCTATTAGCTGAACAATAGACTATTCAACCTTTTCTAAATAAATGTTGAATAGCCGAGCTAGGTGTGAAACCCCCCTCCCCCTCCCCAACTTGAGCTAGGTGTGAAACCCCCCTCCCCCTCCCCAACTTGAGCTAGGTGTGAAACCCCCCTCCCCAACTTGAGCTAGGTGTGAACCTCCCCCTCCCTTCTCCCCAACTTTCAAAAAATAATCTACCTACACACGTATCTACCTACACACGGTTAATGTTCTGAATTAAAAATAATAATAATTATATATATATATATATATATATATATACAGTGCATTGCGTAAGTATTCGGCCCCCTTGAACTTTGCAACCTTTTGCCACATTTCAGGCTTCAAACATAAAGATATAAAACTGTATTTTTTTGTGAAGAATCAACAACAAGTGGGACACAATCATGAAGTGGAACGACATTTATTGGATATTTCAAACTTTTTTAACAAATCAAAAACTGAAAAATTGGGCGTGCAAAATTATTCAGCCCCCCTTAAGTTAATACTTTGTAGCGCCACCTTTTGCTGCGATTACAGCTGTAAGTCGCTCGGGGTATGTCTCTATCAGTTTTGCACATCGAGAGACTGACATTTTTTCCCATTCCTCCTTGCAAAACAGCTAGAGCTCAGTGAGGTTGGATGGAGAGCATTTGTGAACAGCAGTTTTCAGTTCTTTCCACAGATTCTCGATTGGATTCAGGTCTGGACTTTGACTTGGCCATTCTAGCACCTGGATATATTTATTTTTGAACCATTCCATTGTAGATTTTGCTTTATGTTTTGGATCATTGTCTTGTTGGAAGACAAATCTCCGTCCCAGTCTCAGGTCTTTTGCAGACTCCATCAGGTTTTCTTCCAGAATGGTCCTGTATTTGGTCCTACTCCTTCTCTGTTCCGCGGGTGATGTGGAGGTAAACCCAGGCCCTGCATGTCCCCAGGCACCCTCGTTTGTTGACTTCTGTGATCGAAAAAGCCTTGGTTTCATGCATGTCAACATCAGAAGCCTCCTCCCTAAGTTTGTTTTACTCACTGCTCTAGCACACTCTGCTAACCCTGATGTCCTTGCTGTGTCTGAATCCTGGCTCAGGAAGGCCACCAAAAATTCAGAGATTTCCATACCCAACTATAACATCTTCTGTCAAGATAGAACTGCCAAAGGGGGAGGAGTTGCAGTCTACTGCAGAGATAGCCTGCAAAGTAATGTCATACTTTCCAGGTCCATACCCAAACAGTTCAAACTACTAATTTTGAAAATTACTCTCTCCAGAAATAAGTCTCTCACTGTTGCCGCCTGCTACCGACCTCCCTCAGCTCCCAGCTGTGCCCTGGACACCATTTGTGAATTGATCGCCCCCCATCTAGCTTCAGAGTTTGTTCTGTTAGGTGACCTAAACTGGGATATGCTTAACACCCCGGCAGTCCTACAATCTAAGCTAGATGCCCTCAATCTCACACAAATCATCAAGGAACCCACCAGGTACAACCCTAACTCTGTAAACAAGGGCACCCTCATAGACGTCATCCTGACCAACTGGCCCTCCAAATACACCTCTGCTGTCTTCAACCAGGATCTCAGCGACCACTGCCTCATTGCCTGTATCCGCTACGGAGCCGCAGTCAAACGACCACCCCTCATCACTGTCAAACGCTCCCTAAAACACTTCTGTGAGCAGGCCTTTCTAATCGACCTGGCCCGGGTATCCTGGAAGGACATTGACCTCATCCCGTCAGTTGAGGATGCCTGGTCATTCTTTAAAAGTAACTTCCTCACCATTTTAGATAAGCATGCTCCGTTCAAAAAATGCAGAACTAAGAACAGATACAGCCCTTGGTTCACCCCAGACCTGACTGCCCTCGACCAGCACAAAAACATCCTGTGGCGGACTGCAATAGCATCGAATAGTCCCCGTGATATGCAACTGTTCAGGGAAGTCCGGAACCAATACACGCAGTCAGTCAGGAAAGCTAAGGCCAGCTTCTTCAGGCAGAAGTTTGCATCCTGTAGCTCCAACTCCAAAAAGTTCTGGGACACTGTGAAGTCAATGGAGAACAAGAGCACCTCCTCCCAGCTGCCCACTGCACTGAGGCTAGGTAACACGGTCACCACCGATAAATCCATGATTATCGAAAACTTCAATGAGCATTTCTCAACGGCTGGCCACGCCTTCCGCCTGGCTACTTCAACCTCGGCCAACAGCCCCACCCCCCCCGCTGCTCCTCGCCCAAGCCTCTCCAGGTTCTCCTTTACCCAAATCCAGATAGCAGATGTTCTGAAAGAGCTGCAAAACCTGGACCCGTACAAATCAGCTGGGCTTGACAATCTGGACCCTCTATTTCTGAAACTATCCGCCACCATTGTCGCAACCCCTATTACCAGCCTGTTCAACCTCTCTTTCATATCGTCTGAGATCCCCAAGGATTGGAAAGCTGCCGCAGTCATCCCCCTCTTCAAAGGGGGAGACACCCTGGACCCAAACTGTTACAGACCTATATCCATCCTGCCCTGCCTATCTAAGGTCTTCGAAAGCCAAGTCAACAAACAGGTCACTGACCATCTCGAATCCCACTGTACCTTCTCCGCTGTGCAATCTGGTTTCCGAGCCGGTCACGGGTGCACCTCAGCCACACTCAAGGTACTAAACGATATCATAACCGCCATCGATAAAAGACAGTACTGTGCAGCCGTCTTCATCGACCTTGCCAAGGCTTTCGACTCTGTCAATCACCATATTCTTATCGGCAGACTCAGTAGCCTCGGTTTTTCGGATGACTGCCTTGCCTGGTTCACCAATTACTTTGCAGACAGAGTTCAGTGTGTCAAATCGGAGGGCATGCTGTCCGGTCCTCTGGCAGTCTTTATGGGGGTGCCACAGGGTTCAATTCTCGGGCCGACTCTTTTCTCTGTATACATCAATGATGTTGCTCTTGCTGCGGGCGATTCCCTGATCCACCTCTACGCAGACGACACCATTCTATATACTTTCGGCCCGTCATTGGACACTGTGCTATCTAACCTCCAAACAAGCTTCAATGCCATACAACACTCCTTCCGTGGCCTCCGACTGCTCTTAAACGCTAGTAAAACCAAATGCATGCTTTTCAACCGATCGCTGCCTGCACCCGCATGCCCGCCTAGCATCACCACCCTGGATGGTTCCGACCTAGAATATGTGGACATCTATAAGTACCTAGGTGTCTGGCTAGACTGCAAACTCTCCTTCCAGACTCATATCAAACATCTCCAATCGAAAATCAAATCAAGAGTCGGCTTTCTATTCCGCAACAAAGCCTCCTTCACTCACGCCGCCAAGCTTACCCTAGTAAAACTGACTATCCTACCGATCCTCGACTTCGGCGATGTCATCTACAAAATGGCTTCCAACACTCTACTCAGCAAACTGGATGCAGTCTATCACAGTGCCATCCGGTTTGTCACTAAAGCACCTTATACCACCCACCACTGCGACTTGTATGCTCTAGTCGGCTGGCCCTCGCTACATATTCGTCGCCAGACCCACTGGCTCCAGGTCATCTACAAGTCCATGCTAGGTAAAGCTCCGCCTTATCTCAGCTCACTGGTCACGATGGCAACACCCATCCGTAGCACGCGCTCCAGCAGGTGTATCTCACTGATCATCCCTAAAGCCAACACCTCATTTGGCCGCCTTTCGTTCCAGTACTCTGCTGCCTGTGACTGGAACGAATTGCAAAAATCGCTGAAGTTGGAGACTTTTATCTCCCTCACCAACTTCAAACATCAGCTATCTGAGCAGCTAACCGATCACTGCAGCTGTACACAGTCTATTGGTAAATAGCCCACCCATTTTCACCTACCTCATCCCCATACTGTTTTTATTTATTTATTTTTCTGCTCTTTTGCACACCAATATCTCTACCTGTACATGACCATCTGATCATTTATCACTCCAGTGTTAATCTGCAAAATTGTAATTATTCGCCTACCTCATGCCTTTTGCACACATTGTATATAGACTCCCCCTTTGTTTTCTACTGTGTTATTGACTTGTTAATTGTTTACTCCATGTGTAACTCTGTGTTGTCTGCTCATACTGCTATGCTTTATCTTGGCCAGGTCGCAGTTGCAAATGAGAACTTGTTCTCAACTAGCCTACCTGGTTAAATAAAGGTGAAATAAATAAAAAAAAATTTGGCTCCATCCATCTTCCCATCAATTTTAACCATCTTCCCTGTCCCTGCTGAAGAAAAGCAGGCCCAAACCATGATGCTGCCACCACCATGTTAGACAGTGGGGATGGTGTGTTCAGCTGTGTTGCTTTTACGCCAAACATAACGTTTTGCATTGTTGCCAAAAAGTTCCATTTTGGTTTCATCTGACCAGGGCACCTTCTTCCACATGTTTGGTGTGCCTCCCAGGTGGCTTGTGGCAAACTTTAAACAACACTTTTTATGGATATCTTTAAGAAATGGCTTTCTTCTTGCCACTCTTCCATAAAGGCCAGATTTGTGCAATATACGACTGATTGTTGTCCTATGGACAGAGTCTCCCACCTCAGCAGTAGATCTCTGCAGTTCATCCAGAGTGATCATGGGCCTCTTGGCTGCATCTCTGATCAATCTTCTCCTTGTATGAGCTGAAAGTTTAGAGGGACGGCCAGGTCTTGGTAGATTTGCAGTGGTCTGATACTCCTTCCATTTCAATATTATCGCTTGCACAGTGCTCCTTGGGATGTTTAAAGCTTGGGAAATCTTTTTGTATCCAAATCCGCCATTAAACTTCTTCACAACAGTATCTCGGACGTGCCTGGTGTGTTCCTTGTTCTTCATGATGCTCTCTGCGCTTTTAACGGACCTCTGAGACTATCACAGTGCAGGTGCATTTATACGGAGACTTGATTACACACAGGTGGATTGTATTTATCATCATTAGTCATTTAGGTCAACATTGGATCATTTAGAGATCCTCACTGAACTTCTGGAGAGAGTTTGCTGCACTGAAAGTAAAGGGGCTGAATAATTTTGCACGCTCAATTTTTCAGTTTTTGATTTGTTAAAAAAGTTTGAAATATCCAATAAATGTCGTTCCACTTCATGATTGTGTCCCACTTGTTGTTGATTCTTCACAAAAAAATACAGTTTTATATCTTTATGTTTGAAGCCTGAAATGTGGCAAAAGGTCGCAAAGTTCAAGGGGGCCGAATACTTTCGCAAGGCACTGTATATATATATATATATTGGTCATGGCTCCCGAGTAGCGCAGCGTTCTAAGGCACTGCATCTCGTTGCAAGAGGCTTTACTACAGTCCCTGGTTCGAATTCAGGCTGTATCACATCTGACCGTAATTGGGAGTGCCATAGGGTGGTGCACAAGTGGCCCAGCGTCATCTGGGTTTGGCTGTATACTGTATACCTACCATATGCGAAATGAGTCTCACTAGTGTTGAGTAATGTTCTGTTAAACATTGTGACGGTCTTATATATTTCAAGAGCATATTGAAGTTAGAAACAAAAGCCTACAACTATTTTAGCACCGTTTCGCGTGGCCCTGAGACAAGCGTGGGGACTGGTCTTGATGAATCAATGAGATTTTTTCCCCCACTTAATGTCCGTTTGGGTAATGGTTAGACAAGAATTAGAAAATGAGTGTGCAGAAATGGTATGCTCTTAGTGTAACCTTTATAGGCAAGTCAGTTAAGAACAAATTATTATTTACAAGGACAGCCTACTCTTTCCTCCCCGTAGGGGAATTGAACCCGGTCTCCCACCTGCCCTGCGGGAATTCTTTAGCTAAATAGCCCAGTACTGTACTGCCGACCATCATGTTGTACAGCACCATATTTTCCGTTCCATACTAATGGAAACCCAGAGGGTTTTTCGTTTTTTCTTGGAATAGAAAAACCATAATATTAATCAAAATAATTAAGCAAGTACCAGTCAAAAGTTTGGACACACCTACTCATTCCAAGATAAAAAAACAAACTATTTTCTACATTGTAGAATAATAGTGAAGACATCACAACTATGAAATAACACATATGGAACCAGTTAAGTTAAGAACAAATTCTTATTTACAAGACAGTCTACGCCTTCCTCCCTGTCAGGGATTTGAACCCCCGTCTCCTGTATGCTCCGCATTCTGTAGTACAGACATGGCCTGCTCTCCCTTATGTAAGGAATTAGGCACTTTCCCATGTTTACTACAGTATGTATTGTAGACTGCACAGTAGCCTAATAAAGAAATGCAGCTGGCTCATATCTTCAAAATGCTTTAAATTTTTTATTATCCAAATGTAAAAGCATATACTGTACGGTACTGTATTTCTTCATCAGGATCTTTATGCTTTCGTTAATAAAATAATGATAAAAATACTCTTTCAAAATGCAGATGTTGATTTAGTTATGGATCCATAATGAATTACTGTGGGAATAAATATCACTGATTTACAGAAATATTGGAACAAAGTTGTCTAATGAAAGCAAACTATTTAGAATCCTCCAATCCTCATGCTGTAGCCTACATCTGACCGTCATGTTGTACAGCGCCATATTTTACATTCCATCCTAATGGAAACCCTGAGGGTTTCGTTTTTTCATTTTTCTCGGAATAGAACACCAAAATAATAATAAAATTAATTAAGCCAAATGTCTTAAAATCAATCCAATTTACAATGTTATTACAAAAAAGGTTTTAAATTCTCTGGTAACGGAAGACAATCAAATGTTTCTCAAAGATGCCCTCTGGTGGTCAAACTAGCAATAACTTGCATTAACAGAAAAAAATGGCTGACAAATAGATAACGTACCACAGAATGCTGCAGCAGGCAGCAAGGTGTGCCTCAGCATGACGTAACTTTTAAAGGAGGAACTACTGTAGATTAACAAGAATTTAAGCTTTCTGCCCATATAAGACATGTCTACGTCCTAGGAAATGTTCTTGTTACTTACAACCTCATGCTAATCACATCAGCGCACGTTAGCTCAAATCAAATCAAATTTATTTATATAGCCCTTTGTACATCAGCTGATATCTCAAAGTGCTGTACAGAAACCCAGCCTAAAACCCTAAACAGCAAGCAATGCAGGTGTAGAAGCACGGTGGATAGGAAAAACTCCCTAGAAAGGCCAAAACCTAGGAAGAAACCTAGAGAGGAACAAGGCTATGTGGGGTGGCCAGTCCTCTTCTGGCTGTGCCGGGTGGAGATTATAACATAACATGGCCAAGATGTTCAAATGTTCATAGATGACCAGCATGGTCAAATAATAATAATCACAGGCAGAACAGTTGAAACTGGAGCAGCAACGGCCAGGTGGACTGGGGACAGCCGTCCCGTGGGGGGTACCGATCACATAGAGGATAAGAAATTATTTTGGAAGTAGGTTAGGATTACAGAACGGCACCTGATAGCATATGATAGCAAAAAACAGAAACATTTTCTATCAGCCTCATGGCAAAATGTGTTTAATTGCAGGAAAGTAAGCTCAGGATCCCAAATGCGGTCGTCCAACACTGGATAGGAGAGCATTTCCCTAACCCTAACACTTTTACCTAACCTTAACCTCAGTCTCCTAACCTACAGCATAAGTTCTCGTAAACTCCTATGAAAAAGTAAATTCCATATCGAAGTGACGTGAAAAGTTTGTCTCTGTGGCATCCAGCCCAAAAGGCTCTTCTTGGCAAATAGACTTCAAAGAGGAAGTTGGTATAGGAGAAGTTGAGTGGTGTGTAAGAATCACTCAGATAAAATTACAGTTACTCTGTTTCATACAAAGTCTGTTTTTCATGTTGAAACATAATGTGACAACCATATGTTTTGTATCGAACTAAAATGGAACTTTTTCCTGTTTTGTCTTGAATAAATGAATAGTGGATTTTGGTTCATGATTTAACTATATGTTTAAATCAAACACACATTCCCATTCAAGCCTGTGAGATAGAGGAGAGGGAGATGGTTATAATGCCAAACGTTTCCTTTGTTGTATTATATCATTTTATTGGGGGCAGACTTAGTGATTTGGGGGCCCGTTTCTGAATGCTGCTGACCTGTCCTACCGTGAGAAAGGGACATTAAATACAGTAGTATTCTTTAAAACTTATTTCTCATTCAGTTATTAGGAAGTACGTCACTGTTGAGATGTGAATGTGCCACATGAATTTCATCACTTTGGTTTGTCAGACCTCACTATGGGTGTGACAGTTTCTGCTGTAGACAGTTTACTTTACCGTCTAAGGCAAGTATCAACTTCTTCACTATATTTTCTGTTCATTTTAATGTTCAAAATAAATTAAAGGAGATTAATTCTGAGTAATGAGATTCAATATGTTCTAATGTACTGCTGTTTGTTCATGTATTAGCTTTACAACTGAAGGACATCGTGTATTTGATATGGGGATGGTTTAATGTGTTGTGTGAGTTAAGTTACTCCACCAGTAAGTGTATGTTTGTACTGTTTCAGGTGATCAGTGGTGTGTGAGTTCTCACATGGCTTGTCCTGAGAACATGTTTTTTCTCATTGGCCTCTTTATATCAGGTGAGTCTTCCACACAACAACAACTAGTTATGAATCAGACATAAAGGAATAACCATAAGACATTATATTTTATGGGATGTGCTATATTCCAGCTTTTTAATTGTGTAGAAAAGTGTACAGTTAATTCCTGATTAGTGTATTTAATAGTCTGGATTTAAACTGCCGTGAAAAAGTTTTTGCATATTTTCAGATATTCAATCAATAGATGATATTAGATAAATGGAACCTGAGTGAACAAATAACACAACATTTACATACTTATTTAATTTATTTCTTAAACAAAGTTATGCTCCCCTACACTAAATAACTGGCTGTGCCTCCTTCAGCTGAAATGACAACCAACCATACATTCCCTGTAATTGTTGATCAGTCTCTCACATTGTTGTGGAGGAATTTTGGCAAACTGTCCCATGCAGATCTGCTTTAACTGTGACATTCATGGGTTTTCAAGCATGAACTGCTCGTTTCAAGTCCTGCCACAATATCTCAAATGGGATTAGGTCTGGACATTGAGTAGGCCATTCCAAAACTTTAAATTTGTTGCTTTTAATCCCTTTTCATGTATACTTGATTGTGTGTTTTGGAATGGTGGCACAACCAGTTATTGAGAGTAAGGGGGCAGATACTTTTTCACAAAGGGGTATTGGGTGTTGCATAACTTTGTTAATGAAAGAAAATAAATAACTATAAAATAAGTTTATAAACTCAAGTTCCCTTTATCTAATATTAGATTTTGGTTGAAGATCTGATAACAGTAAAAAAATAAGCAAAAATAGAGAACCATAAAGGGGGAAATACTTCTTCATATGTTCATGTGAAACCGACATCAGTGTGCAGTTAACAGTATATCACCACTCCTTGACAACATACCTACCAATTGAAAAATCACCTGTACATAGAAATAAGTTAATATTATGTGAGCGGACCAAGTCATTTGGTGTCACTCTTAAACAGAAAGGTGGAATAAACAAGTCAGGAGTAGGTTTTCTTGGTTGAACGCTGTTCTCTATTGAGAGATCTGACAAGACCAACACTTCAACACAATCAATAAGAATCTCCCAAGGAACAACATACATCTTCTTCTTTAGATGAAACAGGAACACAAGACGATTATCTTTAAACTTTAACAACAATCACAGATCTGGCACTGTCTTAATGGATCTTCTTTGGCTAGCTACCTTCTCTTGGTAGCCATTCTATAGAGAGGGTTTGTCTCTCCTCTCCTTGCTGGTTCCATCCTCTCTCTTATAGGGGAAAGAGAATATGTCATTAGTACCGTAAGCTGTGCTTAATTACCTCTGGTGACCTTGTCTCAACATGCCTTGTTGGGCTACTATCCGTGAGCCCAGCCTGCCCTCTGGTGGTCCTTCCACAATTATTATTATTATTGGGAGAGACTGTAACAGTGATGGGTATAAACTCTGGATCACTGATTCTATGTAACGACCAATGAGAGACTATGAAACCACCGGCCTCTATATATGGTCAAAGTCAATATTAAGACAGTAGGGGTAAATGTTTTTAAATACCTCCTCTCCTTGGTAGGCCAACATGCTCAATGTGTGTATATGCGTGTGTTTTTGAGTGAGGAGATGGGATGGTTAGCTTCAACAAAGTGAGCTGCTACTGGATAGTCAGGGTTATTACACCTGATTTAGCTGCGGTGGTTGTCACGCCCTGACCTTAGAGAGCTTTTTATGTCTCTATTTTGGTTTTGTCAGGGTGTGATTTGGGTGGGCATTCTATGTTCCTTTCTCTATGTTTTGTATTTCTTTGTTTTGGCCGGGTATGGTTCTCAATCAGGGACAGCTGACTATCATTGTCTCTGATTGGGAACCATACTTAGGTAGCTTTTTCCCACCTATGTTTTGTGGGTAGTTGTTTTCTGTTTAGTGTTTTCTGCACCTGACAGGACTGTTTCAGTTTGCACTTTGGTCTTTTTGTTTCAGTGTTCAGTTAAATAAAGGTCATGAACTCTTACCACGCTGCTCTTTGGTCCGATTCCTCCTCATCAGACGACGACACACGTTACAGTGGTCAGCTATGCATTGTTTTAATTGTCTTTTCGGTTGTCCTACGTAGGCTTTTCCACATGAACATGTGATGAGACAGATTACTCCCTTTATCTTGCAAGAGATGATACCCCTAACAGGGATGTTTCCACCTGTATGTGGGTGTCTGAAGAAGGATGTTTGTGTTGTGCTATTGCACTGTGAGCATGAGTCACATTGGTATTTCCAATTTGGATTGTGTGTCAAGAGTGTCTGAGTGGGCTCAGGGGGCAGGTCAGATCTCACTAAGCTATCCTCAATATTGTGACCACACTTATAGACCACCAGTGGGTTGGTCCTTGAAGAGGTTTGCCATTCTATAGTCTGACTGCAGAATATGCCAGTGCTTCTTCAGGATTGCTTTCATTTTCTCTGAACACTTGGTGTACTTGGTGCAAAAGATTTGTTTATCTTCTTTGGTTTAGTTTTTAGCAATTCTTCTCGTGGTTTTTGAGATTTTAATCTTTGCATCATCAGGGATTTTTTCCATGTAGCCTCTGATTTTGAAATTATTTGTCATTTTCTAAGCATTGCTGTCAAAATCTGACTGTTGGCCACAGATTAGTTTAACCCTGCATAACTGGCTTTATGGTATACCATTCCTGAGGGGAAGGGGATGCATAATATCTCCACGTAGCAGGTTGAGGTCTGTTGGCTTTGTGTACAAATCTATATGGAATGCATCATTCTCTTTGATGATCCATAAGTCCAGGTAGTTTATTTCTCTCTCAACAGTCTGCATGGTGAATGAGATATTCAGAGCCCTCGTTTAGCAGAGTTTGGAATTCATTTAGTTCCTGTTGACTTCCTTCCCAGAGCACAAAGACATCATCTATGTATCTCTTCCATGAGAGGATTTTAGAAAGTAGGGAGTGTGTCTGTTTTGTAAGTGGTTCCTCAAATTGTTCCACATACAAGTTCACATAGTTGGGGGCAAAGGAAAATAGGAAAAAGGAAAAACTCTGACTCAAAGATGAAGCAGCTATTGGATAATACCAATTTAGTGAGTTTAAAGATGCAATCATTGGCTGGAGAGACGGCAGGGTCTCTCTACTGAAGGAAGTGTTGCAGGTCACAAAATATAATTTAAAAGTCTGCATTAAGGTGTCTGTAATAGAATATACTTGTCTAAAACGAATATAGACATTAATACATGCATTTCTATAGCTTCCAACATCTGTTTTACACTGGAGGAGGAGTAACAAGATGGCTGTGCAGTTGCCTCCAAACAGAGGCCCCTGTCAGTCATCTAGGATTAGTACACATCATTGGACTGAACTGAAATACATCAGAACCTCCCTGATGTTGTCTTTTATGTTGCAGGTGTTTTGGCCTGTTTTGGTCAACGAAATTTGATCACCACAATGCCAGGTCAACTGGATGTACTGACGGGCTCCTGTGTACAAATCCCATGTTCATTTGAGATTCATGACCCACAGAAAACATTTAACAGTGCAATACTACCCTCTGGAGTGTGGATTAAAGGAAACCAATACTTTGGTGAGCGTCCGGACAGAGTGATATTTAACAGTAGTGAGACGGCCAACACATATCAAGGGAAGATAACTGGAAACATGTCCCAGAAGAACTGCACCACAGTCTTCTTCAATGTAACCACCAATTACTCTGACATATACTTCTTCAGGATTGAGAGTCAACCATTCCGTGCAACAGACATTGAAAAGTCTGTTAAAATAGTTGTCAGTGGTAAGAGACAATTTAACTGTTTACCAACTATTTTTCCCAGTTTAGATTCCTTGCATCAAAGATAAGAGTAGAACAAGCGGACAGTTTAACTATGAGAGTAAAATAGATTTATCTACAATGTATTACAGATTTTCCTTCCAGTCCCATCATTACTGTCTCAGGTGAGGTGAAGGAAGGGACCCCTGTCAGTTTGAACTGCTCTGCTGTCGCTCCCTGTCCCGAACACCCCCCTGAGCTGACATGGACTCTTCCAACAACTGAGAACCAACTGAAGGAGAATCCAGACCAAACCAAATCAGTTCTCTCCACGGTGACCTTCACTCCGTCATACCTTCATCATGAGAAGAACATCACTTGTACCTCAGTCTACCCAGTAGGGACAAGCAACAAGAGAGCTGAACATAACATGATGCTTAACGTTTCATGTAAGATTTAGTAACCGGTTCCTGTAGAATAGATCATTCTATCATGTTTTCACTGATGATTGTAATAGAGTGGATTTGATGAGACTATTCAATATACCATATCCAGATACATTGTAAATGAACCCCTCTCCCTCAGTCTCTCCTAAGGACACCTCGGCCTCCATCAGTCCAGCTGATCCAGTATTAGTGGGCAGCTGTGTTAATCTGACCTGCAGCAGTACAGCCAACCCTCCTGTGAAAAACTTCACCTGGTTCCAGATCAGTGGGGGTGAAACAACACAGGTAGCATCTGGACAGAGTTACACCCTCAATGTGACTGCTGGTGATAGAGGACTGTACTACTGTGAAGGAAGAAATAGTCACGGCTGTGGGAAGTCGAATGAAGTGCAGCTGGCTATAAAAGGTAAAATGGGCACGTAGGGCACAATCGTAGGTTAGATATAAAATATATATTCAAAAGTATGTGGACACCCCTTCAAATGCGTGGATTCAGTTATTAAAGCCTCACGTTGCTGACAGGTGTTTAAAATCGAGCACACAGCTATGCAATCTCCGTAGACAAACATTGGCAGGAGGACTGCAACATTCACTACCGAGTTCCAAACTGCCTTTGGAAGCAATGGCAGCACCAGAACTGTTTTATGAGGGCTTCATGAAATGGGTTTCCATGGCAGAACAGCCGCACACAAGCCTAAGATCACTATGCACAGTTCCAAGAATCAGCTGCAGTGGTGTAAAGCTCACTGCCATTGGACTCTGGAGAAGTGGAAATCCGTTCTCTGGCGTGTTGAAAATACGATTCACCATCTGGCAGTCCGGCGGACGAATCTGGGTTTTGACGGATACCAGGTGAACACTACCTGCACCAAAGCATAGTGCCAACTGTAAAGTTTGGTGGATGAGGAATAATGGTCTGGGGCTGTTTTTCATGGTTTGGGCTGGGCCCCTTAGTTCCAGTGAAGGGAATTCTTAACGCTACAGCATACAATGACATTCTATATTCCATATTAATGCCCATGATTTTGGAATGAGATGTTTGACGAGCAGGTGTCCACATACTTTTGGTCATGTAGTGTACTTGAGAGATCTTTTTGTGAGAATTGACCATAATATGTGCTGTATTTTTAGGGCAAAAAGAGCCAAAAAACCCAATGGTGTTTGGGGTTGCAGCAGGAACTCTGGGGGCCATTTTGCTTATCAGCCTGATCAGTCTTTTTGTATGGTAAGAACTATTCCTGGCATCAACGCAAAACAATTTTATTTCTGCTGTGTTTGTGCTTTTGCATATGGAAACCCTCTCAGTGCATTCAGAATACCTTTCTAAATGTCTTCCAGGAGGAGAAACTCGAGGCTCCACGATGGACTTGAAAGGACAGACAGTCCACAGGGACAGGTGGGAATAAGGCTCAACTTACAAAACCATCTACAAAGTGTGTCTAAGGAAGTACTGAGTTAATGCTGAAACTATTTAAAATCATGAGATTAACATCATTTCAGAGCAAGTTTAGGGGGAGATGACCACATCGAAAGCAATGCCACATCCTGTAATGACATGGAATGATAACAGAATGGCTGTTGGACTTTGACAGTGTTCACTGTCTTTACACCTGTCAGTTGAATTTACATTTTCATTGACATCCACTCAGTATGTGTTGTGTAACCTGCTGACCTTAGAGTTTTACACATTACTGAGCTTAGAGCTTTACACCTGTTCCTCTCTCTGTGTTCTCTCCACAGAACTCCCCGGTTGGGACAGTGTGTACTAACCAGGCCACAGCCGGAGAGGAACCAGAGGAACCTGCAGAAGACCAGCCTGAAGAGATCCAATACGGTGACATAGACTTCTCCAAACTACAGACCAAAGAGATCCCAGCTGCAGCCCAGGACAGGGTCCAGGGACAGGAGAGTGAGTACGCTGAAGTCAACGTGACTGGGAGAGGGGCCACCTCTTAACCACCTCTTAACAACCTAGATGGGCTTTATGCACAAGTGAATAAAACAGGTGGATGCTAAGTATTTTGCAATTGGGTATCAAGTGTTTTTATGTAGAGTATTGTCATTGTGTATTAGTTTCTAATAGTACTTTTGTTACATTTATAATTGTGTGCTCTTTAATTATCTGCATATTTGTAGAATTTGCTGGGGTGAAAAGTGTTTAACTGTTACTATAGTGTTGATATGATGATGCAGGCTACTCTTTATTTTTGCCCATTTATTTTGAGTGTTGAGTTCACAGAGCATCTGTTTAATGGGTTACAGTATAGAGGAACTGCTGGGTTCAACTAGCTCACTGAAGGCAGTTTAAGACCATATAAAGTAAATGATGACTGAGGAGAGAAGACACAGTTAGTTGGAGAGACAGTGGTCTGATACAAGACAGGAAGTTGGTGAAGTAAGTCTACATGATGTCAGAATGGTGTTAAAATCTACTAGTCACTGTTTATCTTCATCTTTTGTGCAGTTCCCAGAATAATAATATCTATTTTCAGTTTATATCTATTTAGAAGTAATTATTTCAGTTTTTATGTTGAGTGTTAAATCGAAGAAATAATTGAGACTGAATTTCAGGTTGTTTATTAATTGCCCTGCAATAAACCTTTACATTCAATGTCCATGAAATATTTTGGTCTTATTGGTCCAACATTTAACATCTCATTAAAATTGATTAAATTGAGATTTTGTGTCACTGTTCTACACACAATTATGTTTTTAGACATAAAAATGAAAAGCTGAAAGTCAATATGTATTCAACACCTTTTCCATGTCAAGCCTAAATGAGTTCAGGAGTAAAGATTTCCTTAACTAGTCACATGAGTTGCATGGATTCACTCTGTGTGCAATACTAGTGTTTAACATGATTTTTAAATGACTACCTCGTCTCTGTACCCCACACATACAATTATCTGTTAGATCCCTCAGTCAAGCAGCAACTTTCAAACAGATATAAGCAGCTTTTCCATTGCCTCACAACGAAGAGCACCTGTTGGTAGATGGGTAAAAAGAAAAGATATCTGACCTTGAAAACCCCTTTGAGTGTAGTGAATTTATTAATTACACTTTGGATGGTTTATCAATACACCCAATCACTACAAAGATATAGGCATCCTTCCCAACTCAGTCGCCGGAGAGGAAAAACACTGCACAGGGATTTCACCCACAGGAGGTTGGTGGCACATTAATTGGGGAGAACATACTCGTGGTAATGACTGGAGCAGAACAGGAGGAATGGTACCAAATTCATCCAACATGTTTTCCATGCGTTTGATTCCATTCCATTTGCTCCGTTCCAGACATTATTATGAGTTGTCTTCCACTCAGCAGCCTCCACTGGTTTCACCATAAGGTCAGTGGTGACTTTAAAACAGTTACATAGTTTAACGGCTGTGATTGGAGAAAACTGAGGATGGATCAACAACATTGTACTTACTCCATAATACTAACCTAAATGACAAAGTGAAAAGAAGGAAACATGTACAGAATTAAAATATTCCTAAACATGCATTCTGTTTGCAATAAGGCACTAAAGTAAAACTGCTTAAAAATGAGCAAAGAAATTAATTCTATGTCCTGAATAAAACGTGTATGTTTGGGGCAAATCCAACACAACACATCACTGAGTACCACTCTTCATATTTTCAAGGTGATGGCTGCACCATGTTATGGGCATTCTATTTAATTCAAGCTGTAAAACAACAGAATGTGGAATAAGTCAAGGGGTCCTTTCTGAAGACACTGAGGATACCAAACATTAGGAACACCTTCCTAACTTTGAGTTGAAACCCCTTTTGTCTTCAGAACAGCCACAGTTCATCGGGGAATGGACTCTACCAGGAGGCGAAAGCGTTCCACAGGGATGTTGGCCCATTATGACAGCAATGCTTCCTACAGTTGTGTCAAGTTGGATGGATGTTTTTTGGGTGGTGGACCATTCTTGATACACACCGGGAACTGTTTGGAGTGAGATAAAAAAAAAACAGCAGTATTGCAGTTCCTGAAACCAGTGCACGTGGCACCTACTACCACAACTCATTCAAAGGCACTTCCATTTTTTGTCTTGCCTAAACACCCTCTAAATGGCACACATACACAACACACTTCTCAATTGTCTCAAGGCTTAAAAATCCTTCTTTAACCTGTCTCCTCCCCTTCGTCTACACTGAAGTGGATTTAACAAGTGACTTCAATAAGGGATCATAGCTTTAACTTGGATTCACCTGGTCAATCTATGTCATGGAAAGAGCTGTACGATTGGTTCTGTTTTATCACCTAATACCTACTCATATATCCATTGATAGTGAGTGGTAGCCTGATCTGCATGCAGGCACATCGTTTCATTGTATTTTCATACATTTTATCCATATATAGGCAAAGCAGTTTCCACAAAATTGAAATGAGCTTGTTAGTACTTTATTGTCAGTACAACCATATAGCAGCATCAGCGTAGTATAATGTATAATGTCCAATAGTCAATACTTTCTCTCTTCTCTCTCTGAATCAGCTGGTCCCTCCACCTCTCAATTCCTGACCTTGTCCTCCAGAGCCTTCAGCTCTCCCTCCACCTGCTGGGTAAAGTACGCCCTCAGCTCCTGGGTTTCCTTCTCCCAGAAGGCCTTGGGCAGGTCGAAGCTGGATTTGTCTCGGAGGGATACAGATTTTGTGAAAATGTAGTTTTCTAGCAAGTTTAGCAGAATTTATGCAGCAGGTTAGGATAATTAACGTATCAGGTTATGATGATTAGATGAAGGTACGGAAAAGGGTTAGGATTAGCTAAAATGCTAAAAGAACTTCAAGAACTTCAACTTGACAAAAGCTTTATCTCATCTAGACTTGACCGTCGAAGAGAGGGCCCATGTCTACCCTGCCGCCCATGCCCTGCAGGCTCTCTCCTGTTGCACATGGGACACACTCTTTTCACAACACTTCAATAAGAAATTATTTTGGTAGCAGATTAGGAGCAGGGACAGATTACCGAACGGCCCCAGATAGCATATGATAGCACGTGTAGAATTACAGGAAATTAGCTTTAAAACTGAAACCTTTCCTATCGACCTCATGGCAAAAGGTGTTGAATATCAGGGAATTAGCTTTAAAATGGCAAATTTTGTCTCAGCCTCATTGCAAAATGTGTAGAATAGCATTATCAAATTGCAAATGTTCCTCTCTGCACCATGGCAAAATGTGTCAGGGTCCCAAATGCGGTCATCTGATTGTAGCGTTAAAACGGCAACCTTTTATATCAGCCTCATGGCAAAATGTGAACACAAGCATGAGGTGCTATAAAACAGCAACAATATAAATAATAATTCTCTCTGCACCATGGCAGAACGTGTTGAAACGAAGGAAAGTAAGCTCAGGGTCCCAAATGCCCTCATCCAACCCTGGTTAGGAGAGCATTTTCCCTAAACCTGACTATTTAACCTGACCTTAACCTCAGGCTCTTAACATGCTAAGATCATTTTCTTAACCTGCTACATAAATTCTCATAAACTGCTACAAAAAAGTCAATTCCGTATCAAAGTGGAGTGAAAAGAGTGTCTCTGTGGCATCCAGCCCACCAGGCTCCTCTTTGCAAATAGACTTCAAAGAGGAAGTTGGTGTCGGAGAAGTTGAGTGGTGTGTGAGAATCACTCAGATACAATTACAGTTACTCTGTTTCATACCAAGTCTGTTTTTCATGTCTGTTTTTCATGTTCATGTTTAATGTCATTAATTGTTGACCAGTTGAAGAAGGATTTTATTGAAATGGATAACACGATTAAAGACAAACGCACAGCTCTACAAATAGCTGTGAATGATGATGACATATTCAAATGAACTCATGAAAACTAACCAAGCGCACCAGGACAAGTTGTCTTCAGAAATAAAGGAACATAAAATCAAGAAATTCAACCAATACAAAAAAGACAAGGCCGAGGATAAAGTCTACTTCTGGAGAAACCCTGACAAGGGAGGTCCTGCTCCCTCTCTCCATGGCAGACGCAGGAGGGATGCCGCTTACTTCTATCCACCCCCGTCTGGTCAACGCTCTACAACCAGCGCCTCATCGGCTTCCAGTGGTAGTTTTTTATTCAACCAGAGACTGGACGGGCAGAAGGGCGGAGGAGGCCGCAGGCACGCTCATCGACGAGATGTCGCACCCAACGGGGCAAGAAGAAACGACTATCAGAGGCAGAGGAGACCGTTCACACGGTCCTAGAACCCACGAGACTGAGTGTCTTTAATTTATCAAGCAAGATATTGAGCCCTGCCCATGTCTCTTTGCTTAATAAAGGGTTATCTTCTGTGCCTACAACCCAGTGCAACAATTTTGATGTTAAGGTAGACCTGTTTAAGTTTTTTAGAAACATCCGTTTTAGGGAATACTTTAGCTCCCCTAATTCTGACACTTCTATTGAACCAGCAGGTTGCTCTCCTGCACATATTCCGACTCCTTTTAGAAGCAAGAGTTATTTTATACCTCCAGCCAATCGCAATCACTATCGAGACATATTGCAGACTTGTGCAAAAAGATGTTGGACATCTCCTTAAGAATAAACAGGGGTCCCAATCTTTCCATAATTTACCTGAGGATGAAGAACAAGCTTTGCTTGATTTACAAACCGACAAGTCAGTCCTTATTCGTCCTGCTGATAAGGGCGGGTCGGTTGTACTCATGGATAGGACAGTTTATGTACATGTCATAGACAGCTGCTTGACAACACCTTTTACAAGAAACTCAGAAGTGACCCTACTTCCCAATTTTCAGAATACTATCTTTACTGTCTTAGATGGGTATTTAAGTTCTTGTCAGAACCAAAAAAGAACATGACTTTTTGGCTATTCAACACCCTAAAATTGCCACTTTCTATACTTTGCCGAAATTACACAAGAATGTTACAAAACCTCCAGGGCGCCCTATTGTAGTGGGCATTGATGCAGTAACGGCCCCTCTATCTACTTCTGTTGACTTTTTTATTAGACCACTTGCAGAACAGCTCCCCTCCTTTGTAAAGGACACCAGCAGTATGATCTCTATCATTGAATCTCTTGATCCTCTCCATGAGAATACCTTGTTAGTTACTTTTGATGTTGAGTTGTTATACACAAATATTCCACACGAGGGCGGTATTGAAGCTCTGGAACATTTTCTTCTGCAATGTGACCCTAATGAACTACCTTCCAGTGCATGCATTATAACATTGGCTGAAATAGTACTCACACATAACTATTTCATGTTTCTAAATAATTTCTTTATTCAGACGAAGGGTACTGCTATGAGATCCCCCATGGCTCCTAACTATGCTAATTTGTATGTGGGTTACATGGAGAAACAGTCTATTTTCAATCTTTTCAAAAATGTTTTCTTGCCTAACATTATTATTTGGAAACGGTATATTGATGATATTTTTGTTCTATAGAGGGGTGATGCAAAACAGCTCCAGGCATTCCATGCTTTTCTTAACTCCTGTTCTGAGCATCTGAGATTTACTATGCAATCTGATACACGTCAAATCAGTTTCCTTGATCTTCTGATCTTGTGTGAAGATAATGTTCTATACACTGATCTTTACAGGAAGCCTACTGATCGTAACAGTTTGTTGAGAGCTGATAGTTGTCACCCACTTCCCTTGAAAAATAGTTTGCCCTACAGCCAATTCTGTCGAATCAAAAGAATTTGCAAAAAACAATTAGATTTCGACAGAAATATGGCTGAGACGCAAAGGAAGTTCAAGGAGAGGGGCTACAAAAATGATCAGATTAATATTGCCATGGAGAAAATTCAAAACAAAACGAGACATGACCTTTTTCAAGGTCAGTCTCGCAAAAAGACACATTCTTGTGTTCTAACTACCCGCTATTCAAAGTGTTCTGAACAAATGAAGGGAATTGTTCACAAACATTGGCACATTCTAAAATCCAATGATAGTCTCGGTAATGTGTTTTCGGACCTTCCCTTGGTCGTATTCTCGTGGGGCAGAAATCTCAGAGACCAATTGGTACACTCTGATTTACCACCCCAAGATATTGCAGAACAACGTCTATTAGCGCCCCTACTGGATTGAAATTACAAATGTAATGGCTGTGCTCAATGCAATGGCACTTGCATAAACGTAGATCCTTCAAACACCCACAAACATGGAAATCGATCCCAATCAAAGGTGTTATTACGTGCTCCACTAAGGCAGTTATTTATCTTATAACTTGTCCTTGTGGTAAAAATGATGTGGGTAAAACAAAGCGCAAATTAAAAGTACGTATCTCAGAGCATCGTAGCACCATTAGGTGTAAATCTTGACTTACCCAGTTGCGGCCCACTTCTTGGATTTCGTCTCTGTGTTATATTGGCATCGAACATGTCACCCTCCCTATGAGAGGGGGTGACCTTGATAATGTATTGTTAAAATGAGAGGCTGCCTGGATCTTTAACTTAAAGACCCCTGCGCCCTTCGGTCTCAACGTAGACTTTGATCTGAAGCCATTCTTGTGATTATTGTGACTTTGCCATTATAATTGTTTGTAAGCTTGTGTAGTCAAATTAATCTATGATCGTTTGCTATCCGTTTGTTGTTTGTATGCTGTTCTTTGTATGACCTTTTAATATTTGATAATTATCCAATGATATTAGGCCACTCTTGGCCATGATTACAGACACCTGTGTCTTTTGACACTATATAAACGAGTGTTTGTGATTATACCCTGATGAAGACAGATTTTTGCATCTGAGCTGTTAGAGTTATTATTATTTATTATTTGAAAGTTTTTCATATTGAAACATAATGTGACAACCATATGTTTTGTATCGAACTCAAATTAAACTTTTCTTTTTTATATTTTAATAAATTAATCGTGGATTTGGGTTCATAATTTTACTATATTTTTTAAAATCCCACAGATATTCCCATTCAAGCCTGGGAGATATGGGAGATATGGGAGATACAGGAGATACAGGAGATATGGGAGATGGTTTTGCTGCCAAAAGTTTATTTTAGCAATTTATTGGGGGCAGACTTAGTGATTCAGGGGCCGGTTTCAAAATGCTGCTGACCTGTCCTACCCCGAGAAAGGGACATTAAATACAGTAGTATTCCTTTAAAATGGTTTCTCATACACATATTAGGAAGTATTTCACTGATGAGATGTGAGATATGCCACATGAATTTCAGCACTTTAGTTAGTCAGACCTCACTATGTGTGTAACAGTTTCTGCTGTAGACAGTTTACGTTACCGTCTAAGGCAAGTATCGACTTCTTCACTATATTTTCTGTTCATTTGAATGTTCAAAATAAATGAAAGGAGATTAATTCTGAGTAATGAGATTCAATATGTTCTAATGTACTGCTGTTCGTTCATGTATTAGCTTTACAACTGAAGGACATCGTGTATTTGATATGGGGATGGTTTAATGTGTTGTGTGAGTTAAGTTACTCCACCAGTAAGTGTATGTTTGTACTGTTTCAGGTGATCAGTGGTGTGTGAGTTCTCACATGGCTTGTCCTGAGAACATGTTTTTTCTCATTGGCCTCTTTCTGTCAGGTGAGTCTTCCACACAACAACAACTAGTTATGAATCAGACATAAAGGAATAACCACAAGTCATTATATTTTATGGGATGCGCTATATTCCAGCCTTTTAATTGTGTAGAAAAGTGTACAGTTAATTCCTGATAAGTGTATTTTAATAGTCTGGATTTAAACTGCTGTGAAAAAGTTATTGCATATTTTTGATACTGAATGTTATCAGATATTCAATCAAAAGCTGATATTAGATAAATGGAAACTGAGTGAACAAATAACACAACATTTACATACTTATTTCATTTATTTCTTAAACAACGTTATGCAACACCCGATGCCCCTGTGTGAAAAGTAATTGCTCCCTTATACTAAATAACTGGTTGTGCCTCCTTCAGATGAAATGACTCCAACCAAATGCTTCCTGTAGTTGTTGATCAGTCTCTCACGTTGCTGTGGAGGAATGTTGTCCCACTCTCCCATGCAGAACTGATTTAACTCAGTGACATTTGTGGGTTTTCAAGCATGAACTGTCACAATGTCTCATTTGGGATTAGATCTGGACATTGAGTAGGCCATTCCAAAACTTTAAATTAATTGCTTTTAATCCCTTTTCATGTATACTTGATTGTGTGTTTTGGAATGGTGGCACAACCAGTTATTGAGAGTAAGGGGGCAAATACTTTTTCACACAGGGGTATTGGGTGTTGCATAACTTTGTTAATGAAAGAAAATAAATAACTATAAAAAAAGTTTATAAACTCAAGTTCCCTTTATCTAATATTAGGTTTTGGTTGAAGATCTGATAACAGTAAAAAAATAAGCAAAAATAGAGAACCATAAAGGGGGAAATACTTATTCATGTCCCTGTATGTTCATGTGAAACCGACATCAGTGGGCAGTTAACAGTATAGCTTCCACCACTGTCCCTGTATGTTCATGTGAAACCGACATCAGTGTGCAGTTAACAGTATAGCTTCCACCACTGTCCCTGTATGTTCATGTTAAACCGACATCAGTGTGCGGTTAACAGTATATCTTCCACCACTGTCCCTGTATGTTCATGTGAAACCGACATCAAACTAATTGTTCATAAGAAGGGCCTGAGATCAAAGTCAATATTAAGACAGTAGGGGTCAATGTTTTAAATACCTCCTCTCCTTGGTCGGCCAACATGCTCAATGTGTGTGTATATGCGTGTGTTTTTGAGTGAGGAGATGGGATGGTTAGCTTCAACAAAGTGAGCTGCTACTGGATAGTCAGGGTTATTACACCTGATTGAGCTGCGGTGGTTGTCACGCACTGACCTTAGAGAGCTTTTTATGTCTCTATTTTGGTTTTGTCAGGGTGTGATTTGGGTGGGCATTCTATGTTCCTTTCTCTATGTTTTGTATTTCTTTGTTTTGGCCGGGTATGGTTCTCAATCAGGGACAGCTGACTATCGTTGTCTCTGATTGGGAACCATACTTAGGTAGCTTTTTCCCACCTATGTTTTGTGGGTAGTTGTTTTCTGTTTAGTGTTTTCTGCACCTGACAGGACTGTTTCAGTTTGCACTTTGGTCTTTTTGTGTCAGTGTTCAGTTAAATAAAGGTCATGAACACTTACCACGCTGCTCTTTGGTCCGATTCCTCCTCCTCATCAGACGACGACACACGTTACAGTGGTCAGCTCTGCATTGTTTTAATTGTCTTTTCGGTTGTCCTACGTATGTTTTTCCACATGGACATATGATGAGACAGATTACTCCCTTTATCTTGCAAGAGATGATACCCCTAACAGGGATGTTTCCACCTGTATGTGGGTGTCTGAAGAAGGATGTTTTTGTAATGCTATTGCACTGTGAGCATGAGCCACATTTGTAGTTCCTATTTGGAATGGGTGTCAAGAGTGTCTGAGTGGGTTCAGGGGGCAGGTCAGATTCACTAAACTATCCTCAATATTGAGACCACGCTTATAGACCACCAGTGGGTTGGTCCTTGAGGTGTGCAATTGTTGTGTCTGATTGCAGAATATACCAGTGCTTCTTCAGGATTGCTTTCATTTTCTCTGAACACTTGGTGTACTTAGTGCAAATGTTTTTCTTCTTTGGTGTAGTTTTTAGCAATTCTTCTCGTAGTTTTTGAGATATTTTCATCGTTGCATCATCAATAATTTTTTCCATGTAGCCTCTGATTTTGAAATGATTTGTCATTTTCTTAGCATTGCTGTCAAAATCTGAATGTTGGCCACAGATTAATTTAACCCTGCATAACTGGCTTTATGGTAGACCATTCCTGAGGGGAAGGGGATGCATACTATCCCCACGTAGCAGGGTATTGATTTCTGTTGTGCTTTGTGTACAAGTCTGTATTTAATGCATCATTCTCTTTGATGATCCATAAGTCCAGGTAGTTTATATTTCTCTCAACAGTCTGCATGGTGAATTTGAGATATTCAGAGCTCTCGTTTAGCAGAGTTTGGAATTCATTTAGTTCCTGCTGACTTCCTTCCCAGAGCACAAAGACATCATCTATGTATCTCTTCCATGAGAGGATTTTAGAATGTAGGGAGTGTGTCTCTGTTTTGTAAGTGGTTCCTCAAATTGTTCCACACACAGGTTCACATAGTTGGGGGCAAAGGAAAATAGGAAAAAGATAAAACTCTGACTCAAAGATGAAGCAGCTATTGGATAATACCAATTTAGTGAGTTTCAAGATGCAATCATTGGCTGGAGAAACGGCAGGGTCTCTCTACTGAAGGAAGTGTTGCAGGTCACATAATATAATTTAAAAGTCTGCATTAAGGTGTCTGTAATATAATATACTAGTCTAAAACTAATATAGACATTAATACATGCATTTCTATAGCTTCCAACATCTGTTTTACACTGAAGGAGGAGTAACAAGATGGCTGTGCAGTTGCCTCCAAACAGAGGCCCCTGTCAGTCATCTAGGATTAGTACACATCATTGGACTGAACTGAAAATACATCAGAACCTCCCTGATGTTGTCCTTTATGTTGCAGGTGTTTTGGCCTGTTTTGGTCAACGAAATTTGATCGCCACAATGCCAGATAGACTGGATGTACTGACGGGCTCCTGTGTGCAAATCCCATGTTCATTTGATATTCATGACCCACATAATACATTTAACAGCACAATACTACCCTCTGGAGTGTGGATTAAAGGAAACCCATACTTTGGTGGGCGTCCGGACAGAGTGATATTTAACAGTAGTGAGACGGTCAACAGATATCAAGGGAAGATAACTGGAAACATGTTCCAGAAGAACTGCACCACAGTCTTCTTCAATGTAACCACCAGTTACTCTGATATATACTTCTTCAGGATTGAGAATGGACCATTCCTTGCAACAGATCCTGATAAGTCTGTTAATATAGTTGTCAGTGGTAAGAGACAATTTATCTTTAAAACCAACATTTTTTTTCCAGTTTAGATTCCTTTCATCAAAGATAAGAGTAGAACAAGTGGACAGTTTAACTGTTAGTGTAAAATATATTTATCTGCAATGTATTACAGATTTGCCTTCCAGTCCCATCATTACTGTCTCAGGTGAGGTGAAGGAAGGGACCCCTGTCAGTTTAAACTGCTCTGCTGTCGCTCCCTGTCCCGAACACCCCCCTGAGCTGACATGGACTCTCCCAACACAGTTCACACCTGAGAACCAACTGCAGGAGAATTCAGACCAAACCAAATCAGTTCTCTCCACGGTGACCTTCACTCCGTCATATCTTCATCATGAGAAGAACATCACTTGTACTGCAGTCTACCCAGTAGGGACAAGCAACAAGAGAGCGGAACATAACATGATGCTTAACGTTTCATGTAAGATTTAGTCACCGGTTCCTGAAGAATAGATCATTCTATCATGTTTTCACTGATGATTGTAATAGAGTGGATTTGATGAGACTATTCAATATACCATATGCAGATACATTCTAAATGAACCTCTCTCCCCCAGTCTCTCCTAAGGACACCTTGGCCTCCATCAGTCCAGCTGATTCAGCATCAGTGGGCAGCTGTGTTAATCTGACCTGCAGCAGTACAGCCAACCCTCCTGTGACAAACTTCACCTGGTTCAAGATCAGTGGGGGTAAACGAACACAGGTAGCATCTGGACAGAGTTACACCCTCAATGTGACATCTGGTAATGGAGAACTGTACTACTGTGAAGCAAGAAATAGTCACGGCTGTGGGAAGTCGAATGAAGTGCAGCTGGCTATAAAAGGTAAAATGGGCACGTAGGGCACAATCGTAGGTTAGATATACAATATATATTCAAAAGTATGTGGACACCCCTTCAAATGTGTGGATTCAGCTATTAAATCCTCACATGTTTTGCTAACGTGTTTAAAATCGAGCACACAGCCATGCAATCTCTGTAGACAAACATTGGCAGTAGGACTGCAACATTCACTACCGAGTTCCAAACTGCCTTTGGAAGCAACGGCAGCACAAGGACTGTTTGTTGAGGGGTTCATGAAATGGGTTTCCATGGCCGAACAGCCGCACACAAGCCTAAGATCACTATGCACAGTTCCAAGACTCAGCTGCAGTGGTGTGAAGCTCACTGCCATTGGACTCTGGAGAAGTGGAAATCCGTTCTCTGGCGTGTTGAAAATACGATTCAACATCTGGCAGTCCGGCGGACGAATCTGGGTTTTGACAGATTCCAGGAGAACATTACCTGCCCCAATGCATAGTGCCAACTGTAAAGTTTGGTGGATGAGGAATAATGGTCTGGGGCTGTTTTTCATGGTTTGGGCTGGGCCCCTTAGTTCCAGTGAAGGGAATTCTTAACGCTACAGCATACAATGACATTCTATATTCCATATTAATGCCCATGATTTTGGAATGAGATGTTCGACGAGCAGGTGTCCACATACTTTTGGTCATGTAGTGTACTTGAGAGATCTTTTTGTGAGAATTGACCATAATATGTGCTGTATTTTCAGGGCAAAAAGAGCCAAAAAACCCAATGGTGTTTGGGGTTGCAGCAGGAACTCTGGGGGCCATTTTGCTTATCAGCCTGATCAGTCTTTTTGTATGGTAAGAACTATTCCTGGCATCAACGCATTTTTTTTTATTTCTGCTGTGTTTGTGCTTTTGCATATGGAAACCCTCTCAGTGCATTCAGAATACCTTTCTAAATGTCTTCCAGGAGGAGAAACTCGAGGCTCCACGATGGACTTGAAAGGACAGACAGTCCACAGGGACAGGTGGGAATAAGGCTTAACTTTAAAACCACCAACAAAGTGTATCTAAGGAAGTACTGAATTAATGCTGAAACTATTTAAAGCCATGAGGTTAACATAATTTCAGAGCAAGTTTAGGGGGAGATGACCACATCGAAAACAATGCCACATCCTGTAATGACATGGAATGATAACAGAATGGCTGTTGGACTTTGACAGTGTTTACTGTCTTTACACCTGTCAGTTGAATTGACATTTTCATTGACATCCCCTCAGTATGTGTTGTGTAACCTGCTGACCTTAGAGTTTTACACATTACTGAGCTTAGAGCTTTACACCTGTTCCTCTCTCTGTGTTCTCTCCACAGAACTCCCCGGTTGGGACAGTGTGTACTAACCAGGCCACAGCCGGAGAGGAACCAGAGGAACCTGCAGAAGACCAGCCTGAAGAGATCCAATACGGTGACATAGACTTCTCCAAACTACAGACCAAAGGGACCCCAGCTGCAGCCCAGGACAGGGTCCAGGGACAGGAGAGTGAGTACGCTGAAGTCAACGTGACTGGGAGAGGGGCTCAGGAACCACCTCTTAACAACCTAGATGGGCTTTATGCACAAGTGAATAAAACAGGTGGATGTTAACGATTTTGCAATTGGGTATCAAGTGTTTTTATGTACAGTATTGTCATTGTGTATCTGTTTTCTATTGGTACTTTTGTTACATTTATAATTGTGTACTCTTTGATTATCTGCATATTTGTAGAATTTTCTGGGATGAAAAGAGTTTAACTGTTACTATAGTGTTGATATGATGATGCAGGCTACTCTTTATTTTAGACCATTTATTTTGAGTGTTGAGTTCACAGAGCATCTGTTTAATGGGTTCCAGTATAGAGGAACTGCTGAGTTCAACTAGCTCACTGAAGGCAGATTAAGACCATATAAAGTCAATGATGACTGAGGAGAGAAGACACAGTTAGTTAGAAAGACAGTGGTCTGATACAAGACAGGAAGTTGGTGCAGTAAGTCGACATGATGGCAGAATGGTGTTAACATCTAATAGTCACTGTTTATCTTCATCTTTTGTGCAGTTACCACAATAACAATTTTATCTATTTTCAGTTTATATCAATTTAGAATGTATAGTTTCAGTTTTTATGTTGAGTGTTAAACAACATAATCAATTGAGACTGCATTTCAGGTTGTTGATTAATTGCCCTGTAATAAAAACCTTTACATTTAATTTCCATGACATCTTTTGGTGTTATTGGTTCCTCTGCAACTGGATCCTGGACTTCCTGATGGGCCACACCCCAGGTGTTAAGGGTAGGAAACAACACATCTGCCTCTCTGATACTCAACATGGGGGTCCTTCAAGGGTGTGTGCTTAGTCCGCTCCTGTACTTCCTGTTCACCCATAACCGTGTGGCCAAGCACGACTCCAACACCATCATTAGCTTTGCAGACGAGACAACAGTGGTGGGCCTGATCACCAACAAAAATGAGACAGCCTATAGGGAGGAGGTCAGAGACCTGGCAGGGTGGTGCCAGTATAACAACCTTTCACTCAAAGTGATCAAGACAAAGGAAGAGATGATCGTGGACTACAGGAAATGGAGGGCCGAGCACGCCCCCATTCTCATTGATGAGGCTGTAGTGGAGCAGGTTGAGAGCTTCAAGCTCCTTGGTGTCCACATCACCAACAAACTATCATTGTCCAAACACACCAAGACAGTCGTGAAGAGGGCACAACAACACCTATACCCCCTCAGGAGACTGAAAAGATTTGGACTGGGTCCTCAGATCCTCAAAAAGTTATACAGATGTATCGTGTCATTTTATTGTAATTAAGAATATAATATGTTTCTAAACACATTCATGTGGATGCTACCATGATTACGTATAGTCCTGGATAAATAGTGAATAATTATGAGTGAGAAACATCATACCCCCCCACCCCAAAAAAAATTGCTAACCTCCCCGTCATTGCAGAGGTGAGAGGTTAGCATGTCTTGGGGGTATGATACATGTGCCTCTGTGAAGTCAATCATGAATCAATCAGGTTTAATACAAATTGCAACAGGTAGACAACATCCATCATAGAAGCAGAGACAATGTCTTACTGGCCTCTTGGAGACAGTCCCTTTATTTCCTAATCAGACCAACAAATGTTCTGTAAACACCAGCCTCTTGGAGACAGTCCCTTTATTTCCTAATCAGACCAACAAATGTTCTGTGAACACCAGCCTCTTGGAGACAAGCCCTTTATTTCCTAATCAGACTAACATGTTTTCTGTAAACACCATCCTCTTGGAGACAGTCCCTTTATTTCCTAACCAGTCTAACACATGTTCTGTAAACACCATCCTCTTGGAGACAGTCCCTTTATTTCCTAACCAGACCAACAAATGTTCTGTAAACACCAGCCTCTTGGAGACAGTCCCTTTATTTCCTAATCAGACCAACAAATGTTCTGTGAACACCAGCCTCTTGGAGACAAGCCCTTTATTTCCTAATCAGACTAACATGTTTTCTGTAAATACCATCCTCTTGGAGATAGTCCCTTTATTTCCTAACCAGTCTAACACATGTTCTGTAAACACCATCCTCTTGGAGACAGTCCCTTTATTTCCTAACCAGACCAACACATGTTCTGTAAACACCATCCTCTTGGAGACAGTCCCTTTATTTCCTAATCAGACTAACATGTTTTCTGTAAATACCATCCTCTTGGAGACAGTCCCTTTATTTCCTAACCAGACCAACACATGTTCTGTAAACACCAGCCTCTTGGAGACAGTCCCTTTATTTCCTAACCAGACCAACACATGTTCTGTAAACACCAGCCTCTTGGAGACAGTCCCTTTATTTCCTAACCAGACCAACATATGTTATGTAAACACCAGCCTGAGATGCTTGTAGGAAGTCAAAACAAAAGGCAGTGGCTTTGTCAGCTACTACAGAATCAGTGTTTAACAGAATACAACAATAATCAGTATATCCTTCCTCCAGTCTGGCATCAATCACTAGAATCAGTTATGAGTTTAATCCACAACATACAGCATTGAGTCTAGTGACCATCAACCCAAGTGTTACAAACAGCACACTGGAAATCATGTAACAGAAAGGTCAAATATATGAATATGTTGAACATTATATGAATCACTCTAAACTGAATCTGAACTTTATTCATCTTAAATATCCCCATTACATGTCTATTTTCATGTGTGTATAGTTGGGAGTTATTATGTCTGTTTTTATTTTTAGGGTTGTTCAAGAGACACAAATGAGGCTGCATTTGAGGTTGTTCATTAATTGCACTGTAATAAAAACCCACCTGCTGGGTAAAGTACGTCCTCAGCTCCTGGGTCTCCTTCTCCCAGAAGGCCTTGGGCAGGTCGAAGAATGTTTTGTGTAGAAGGGATACATATATATGTATAGGCCATATAATGCTGTTGAGTCAGTGGCTAACACACACTTTGTGTTTAGAATCAGACAGTGGGCAGCTGGGGTCCTTTTCATTTGAAACTGATGAAACATGGATCAGGCCAACTCTGCAATGTTTCAAGTAACTGAGACTAATTGTTCTGGAGTAGAAGGTTCAATAGAAAATTACAATGTTCTAAATGCTTAAATTAGCATACCATGTTTTCACAACTGATGTTGACACCCATCACATAGACTATTCAACATCCTGTCATATAAATGCACTTATTAGGAAGTATGTCACTGCTGAGATGTGAGATGTGCCACATGAATTTCTGCTTACTGTTGTAAGGCAAGTGTCAACAACTTCACATCTTATCTTTGTATTTTAGTAATGAGATTCAAAATGTTCAATGTGCGGCTGTTAGTTCATGTATTAGCTTCACAACTGAAGAACCTATGTGACTATGGACTAAAGTTTCAATGTGATACAGTATGTGTCACATGACCTACTCTACCAGGAAGTGAATGTTTGACCTGTTTCAGGTGATCAGTAGTGTGTGAGTTCTCACATGGCTTGTTCTGAGAACATGTTTTTTCTCATGGGCCTCTTTATGTCAGGTGAGTTTTCCACTCAACAACAATTAGTTATGAATCAGACATAAAGGAAT
Organism: Oncorhynchus mykiss; assembly: GCF_057628025.1. NCBI lineage: Eukaryota > Metazoa > Chordata > Actinopteri > Salmoniformes > Salmonidae > Oncorhynchus > Oncorhynchus mykiss. The sequence goes on from NC_143032.1 coordinate 9,071,251, forward strand.
AACCACAATTCATGATATTTTATGGGATATGTGATATACTGGCTTTTTTATTGTATAGAAAAGTGTACAGTTCCTTCCTGATTAGTGTATTTTAATAGTCTGGATTCAAACTGTCCTGTGAAAATGTATTTTGCATATTTTTGATACTGAACGTTATCAGTTATTCAATCAAAAGCTGATATTAGATGAATGGAAACTGAGTGAACAAATAACACAACATTTACATACTTATTTCATTCATTTCTTAAACAACGTTATGCAACACCCAATGCCCCTGTTTAAAAAAGTAATTGCCCCCTTACACTCAATATCTGGTTGTGCCTCCTTCAGCTGAAATGACTCCAACCAAATGCTTCCTGTAGTTGTTGATCAGTCTCTCATGTTGCTGTGGAGGAATTTTGTCCCACTCTCCCATGTAGAACTGCTATAACTAAGCGACATTTGTGGGTTTTCAAGCATGAACTGTCACAATGTCTCATTTGGGATTAGATCTGGACTTTGACTAGGCCATTCCAAAACTTTACATTTGGTACATTAAATACATTTTGATGTATTCCTGATTGTGTGTTTTGGAATGGTGACATAACCAGTTATTGAGTATAAGGTGGGAATTACTTTTTCACACAGGGGCGTGGGTGTTGCATAACTTTGTTAATGAAATCAATTAAATAACTATAACTGTTTTTTTTGTTATTTGTAAACTCAAGTTCCCTTTATCTAATATTAGGTTTTGGATGAAGATCTGATAACATTCAGTAAATAAAAGAAGCAAAATAGAGAACCAGAAAGGGGGAAAACCTTTTCATGTCATTGTATGTTCATGTGAAACCGACGTCAGTGTTTGGTTAACAGTATATCTTCCACCACTGTCCCTGTCCCCATACCGGGCTCAAAATAGTGGTCATCTGCTCACAAACACACGTCACCTCCCTCCTTGACAACACACCAACCAATTGAAAAATCACCTGTACATAGAAATAAATTCATATTAATGTTATTGGGAGAAACTGTACCAATGATGTGTATAAACCCTGGATCGCTGATTCTATGTAACGGCCAACGTGAGACTTTAAATCCACCGGTCTCTATATATGGTACTCCCCAGAAGAAGCAGTCCTCCATAATAATTAATGGAATTCTACAGTATTTAAATCAAATGTTTCAAGGACTATATTACATGTATTTCAGTATTTTGTTGTAGAATGGGAAGGTAAAGTTAGTACTCTATAAATAAAATACTTTAATATCTGTACATGTTTATTTATTTTATTTGTTATGTTCAGGTGACATAAAAAGCATTATCTGGAGCACACCCAGAGAAAATGACTTAGTGTAGAGGTGCTGACTAACGGTGAATAAGCTATAAAAACAAAGAGAGTTGAACACTCTATATATATATATATAAACTCCCAGTCATTTATTGGGTAAAACTCCAACGTTTAATGATAGTTTACAGCATATTGACTATATTAGCCTATTGTTATCATTAACATTAGTATAAGATTAGCATCAACATACATTATTGTTTAATTTAATTTCACATATATTTAATATATATAAAATGTTGCTAAATGTAATCTTTTGGTTCATCCATAATGCATAATAAGCATCATCAACAGGGGGAACATATTGGTTCTACGCTGATAAGATGTAGAAAGAATAGATCCATTTATAAGACTTGTTCATAAAAATAATTGTTCCTAAAAAGGGCCAGAGATCAAAGTCATTATTCAGACCACTAGGGGTCAATGTTTTCAAATAGGAAATCCAGTAGCCCTCCCACTAGACCAGTGGTTCTTAACCTGGGTTCGATCGAACCCCAGGGGTTCGGTGAGTCAGTCTCAGGGGTTCGGCGGAGGTCAAGACACACATTCGATTAATATGATTCGTGATGACACGCTCCGCTTGGCCATCATTGGCTGCAGGTGATCACGCTACATCGCTTGGCCTATCTGTGCTGCAGGGAATTTGGTGCGCTCAGTAGTCGACTTGTGATTTCTTTCTTAATATTTTAATCCCTTCATACTTACTATGTCGAGCAAAAAAAGAAAGTGGTCGGACGAATATGTACAATATGGATTTACATGTATAACCGAACGTGATGGGAGTCAGTGTCCTAACTGCATGATTTGCAATGCCAAGTTGAGCAATTCTAGTCTAGCACCGGCTTCCTTAAGCTGCATGGAGATGGAAAATACAAGAACACAACGCTCGCTGAATTCAAGGTGAAGAGAGCCAGATTCGATGAAAAGGCTACTCTGCCTGTTCTCAGCTTTGTACCCATCAACAAACCGATCCTCACAGCATCGTACGAAGTTGCTTACCTGATCGCAAAGCAGGGCAAACCACACACCATTGGTGAAACACTCATAAAACCAGCTGTGTTGAAGATGGCGAATATCATGCTGGGAAAAGAGGCCGAAGTTAAGTTATCCCAAATTCCTCTTTCAAAGGACACCATCAGCGACAGAATAGAGGACATGAGCAAAGACATATTGGCTCAAGTAGTTGCAGATCTGATTTCAAGCCCGGCAAAATTCAGCCTTCAACTCGACGAGACCACAGACGTTTCCAATCTAAGCCAGCTTGCTGTATTCGTGCGCTATGTGAAAGACGACGTGATAAAGGAAGAATTTTTATTTTGTAAGCCTCTTACAACAACAACTAAGGCAGCCGATGTGAAGAAACTTGTGGATGACTTCTTCAAAGACAACAATCTTTCGTGGGATATGGTTTCTGCAGTTTGTTCGGACGGAGCTCCAGTCATGCTGGGAAGAAAGTCTGGTTTTGGTGCGCTAGTGAAAGCCGATGCACCACACATCATTGTTACGCATTGTATTCTGCACAGGCATGCGTTGGCAACAAAAACCTTGCCTCCAAAACTGGCAGAAGTATTAAACATTGTAGTGGAATGCGTGAACTATGTGCAAACTAGTGCTCTGCGGCATCGCATCTTCAGTGAGCTGTGTAAAGAAATGGGCTCTGAATTCGAGGTACTTCTGTACCATTCTAACGTTAGGTGGTTATCCCGGGGACAGGTGCTGAATCGTGTTTTTGCCGTGCGTGTGGAATTAGCCCTGTTTTTGCAAGAGCACCAACATTGTCATGCAGATTGCTTCAAAAATTCTGAGTTCATTCTCATTTTAGCGTACATGGCCGATATCTTCGCAGCTCTCAATCATCTCAATCAAAAGATGCAGGGCGGTGGAGTCAACATCATCGAAGCGGAGGAAAACCTAAAGGCTTTTAAAAAAAAGCTACCGTTATGGAAACGACGAACAGAGAACAATAACTTCGCAAACTTTCCCTGCTGGACGACTGTGTAAGTAAGATCGAAGATGTATCTGGAATCGGAGACATTTCTGTACCCGCTGAACTGAAGCAAGCAATTGCCACGCACTTAGATGAGCTTGCAAATTCTCTCGACGGATACTTCCCTACAAGAGAGTCATATCCAGCATGGGTGAGACAGCCGCTCACGTTTAGTGTTGAGACAACAGATGTCAATGATGAATACCTCGATGAAATCATTGAAATTCAGCAGAGCCAGGTTCAACAGCAACTCTTCAGAACAACAACGCTTTCAACGTTTTGGTGTCAACAAATGGTAACGTACCCTGTTATTGCTAAGAAAGCTCTGGAGATTTTCATACCGTTTGTTACAACATATCTTTGCGAGCAATCCTTTTCGAGGATGCTGGACATAAAAACGAAGAAAAGGAACAGACTTTGTTGCGAAAATGACATGAGAGTGGCACTTGCCAAGGTGAAGCCGCGCATTTCTGAACTGGTCTCTGAAAGGCAACAGCAGAAGTCACACTGATTTGCAGTAAATATTCATTATTATGTTTTTGTTTTTGTGTGAAAATGATCATCTGTGTGAAAATGTTTTGATGATTTTGTTCTTTGAACACAGTGATGTTGATGCATGGTTCATTTTGTGCACCAGTCAAATATGTTTTGAATTTGATTTTTTTTTTCAATTAAGAAGGGTTCGGTGAATGCGCATATGAAACTGGTGGGTTTCAGTACCTCCAACAAGGTTAAGAACCACTGCTCTAGACCGTAGGATCTCCATGTTACCTCCTCTCCTTGGTAGAGCAACATGCTCAATACCTGTGTATTTGAGGGAGGAGATGGGATGGTTAGCTTCAACAAAGTGAGCTGCTACTAGATAATCAGTGTTCTTACAGCTATGCATTGTTTTAAATGTTTTTTTGTTTGTAATGAGTTGGCTTCCACATGAACATGTGATGAGATAGATTACTTCCTTTATCTTGCAAGAGATGATACCCCTAACAGGGATTTTTCCACCTGTATGTGGGTGTCTGAAGAAGGATGTTTTTGTAGTGCTATTGCACTGTGAGCGTGAGTCACATTTGTAGAACCCCTTTGGAATGGGTGTCAAGAGTGTCTGAGTGGGCTCAGGGCGCAGGTTAGATCTCACTAAACTGTCCCCCATATTGCAACCATGTTTATAGATTTGTTGTCTGACTGCAGAATCTGGCAGTGCTTTTTCAGAATTGCTTTCATTTTCTCTGAACACTTGGTGTACTTAGTGCAAAAGACTTGTTTCACCCTGCATAATTGGCTATATGATAAACCATTCTTGAGGGGAAGGGGATGCATACTATCAGCACATAGCAGAGAATGGAGGTCTGTTGGCTGTGTGTACAAGTCTGTATGTAATGCATCATTCTCTTTGATGATCCATAAGTCCAGGTAGTTTATTTTTCTCTCAACAGTCTGCATGGTGAATTTGAGCTATTCAGAGCTCTCGTTTAGCAGAGTTTGGAATTAATTTAGTTCCTGCTGACCTCCTTCCCAGAGCACAAAGACATCATCTAAGTTTATATTCCATGAGAGGATTTTAGAAAGTAGGGGGTATCTCTATGTTTTGTAAATGAGTGCTTCCTCAAATTGTTCCACATACAGGTTTGCATAGTTTGGGGCAAAGGGGAAAACCATGGCTCACAATTGAAAGGAAAAACTCTGACCCAATTATGAATTAGTTATTGGATAATACCAGTTCAGTGAGATACAAGATGCACTCATTGGATGGAACAAGGGTAGGATCTCTCTGTTGAAGGAAGTGTTGCAGGTCACGAAATATAATTTAAAAGTTTGCATTAAGGTGTCTGTAATAGAATATACTTGTCTAAAACGAATGTAGACATTAATAAATGCATTTCTATAGCTTCCAACATCTGTTTTACACTGGAGGAGGAGTAACAAGATGGCTGTGCAGTTGCCTCCAAACAGAGGCCCCTGTTAGTCATCTAGGGTTAATACATATCATTGGACTGAACTGAAAATATATCAGAACCTCCCTGATGTTGACTTTCATGTTGCAGGTGTTCTGGCCTGCTTTGGTCAACGAGATTTGATCACCACAATGCCAGATAGACTGGATGTACTGACTGGCTCCTGTGTGCAAATCCCATGTTCATTTGATATTCCTGACCAAAATAAGTATACATTTAGGAGCACAATACTAACCTCTGGAGTGTGGATAAAAGAAATCCCGTACTTTGATCTACATCCGGACAATGTGATATTTAACAGTAGTAAGATGGTCAACAGATATCAAGGGAAGATAACTGGAAACATGTCCCAGAAGAACTGCACCACAGTCTTCTTCAATGTAACCACCAATTACACTAATAAATACTTCCTCAGGATTGAGAGGCAACCATTCCTTGCAACAGACATTAGAAAGTCTGTTAATATCGTTGTCAGGGGTAAGAGACAATTCAACTTTTAACCAACTATTTTTCCCAGTTTAGATTCCTTTCATCAAAGATAAGAGTAGAACAAGTGGACAGTTTAACTGTTAGTGTAAAATATATTTATCTACAATGTATTACAGATTTTCCTTCCAGTCCCATCATTACTGTCTCAGGTGAGGTGAAGGATGGGACCCCTGTCAGCTTGAACTGCTCTGCTGTCGCTCCCTGTCCCAAACACCCCCCTGAGCTGACATGGACTCTCCCAACACAGTTCACACCTGAGAACCAACTGCAGGAGAATTCAGACCAAACCAAATCAGTTCTCTCCACGGTGACCTTCACTCCGTCATACCTTCATCATGAGAAGAACATCACTTGTACTGCAGTCTACCCAGTAGGGACAAGCAACAATACAGCTGAACATAACATGATGCTTAACGTTTCATGTAAGATTTAGTAACCGGTTCCTGTAGAATAGATCATTCTATCATGTTTTCACTGATGATTGTAATAGAGTGGTTTTGATGAGACTATTCAATATACCATATCCAGATACATTCTAAATGAACCCCTCTCCCTCAGTCTCTCCTAAGGACACATTGGCCTCCATCAGTCCAGCTGATCCAGTATTAGTGGGCACTACCTGATCGCAAAGCAGGGCAAACCACACACCATTGGTGAAACACTCATAAAACCAGCTGTGTTGAAGATGGCGAATATCATGCTGGGAAAAGAGGCCGAAGTTAAGTTATCCCAAATTCCTCTTTCAAAGGACACCATCAGCGACAGAATAGAGGACATGAGCAAAGACATATTGGCTCAAGTAGTTGCAGATCTGATTTCAAGCCCGGCAAAATTCAGCCTTCAACTCGACGAGACCACAGACGTTTCCAATCTAAGCCAGCTTGCTGTATTCGTGCGCTATGTGAAAGACGACGTGATAAAGGAAGAATTTTTATTTTGTAAGCCTCTTACAACAACAACTAAGGCAGCCGATGTGAAGAAACTTGTGGATGACTTCTTCAAAGACAACAATCTTTCGTGGGATATGGTTTCTGCAGTTTGTTCGGACGGAGCTCCAGTCATGCTGGGAAGAAAGTCTGGTTTTGGTGCGCTAGTGAAAGCCGATGCACCACACATCATTGTTACGCATTGTATTCTGCACAGGCATGCGTTGGCAACAAAAACCTTGCCTCCAAAACTGGCAGAAGTATTAAACATTGTAGTGGAATGCGTGAACTATGTGCAAACTAGTGCTCTGCGGCATCGCATCTTCAGTGAGCTGTGTAAAGAAATGGGCTCTGAATTCGAGGTACTTCTGTACCATTCTAACGTTAGGTGGTTATCCCGGGGACAGGTGCTGAATCGTGTTTTTGCCGTGCGTGTGGAATTAGCCCTGTTTTTGCAAGAGCACCAACATTGTCATGCAGATTGCTTCAAAAATTCTGAGTTCATTCTCATTTTAGCGTACATGGCCGATATCTTCGCAGCTCTCAATCATCTCAATCAAAAGATGCAGGGCGGTGGAGTCAACATCATCGAAGCGGAGGAAAACCTAAAGGCTTTTAAAAAAAAGCTACCGTTATGGAAACGACGAACAGAGAACAATAACTTCGCAAACTTTCCCTGCTGGACGACTGTGTAAGTAAGATCGAAGATGTATCTGGAATCGGAGACATTTCTGTACCCGCTGAACTGAAGCAAGCAATTGCCACGCACTTAGATGAGCTTGCAAATTCTCTCGACGGATACTTCCCTACAAGAGAGTCATATCCAGCATGGGTGAGACAGCCGCTCACGTTTAGTGTTGAGACAACAGATGTCAATGATGAATACCTCGATGAAATCATTGAAATTCAGCAGAGCCAGGTTCAACAGCAACTCTTCAGAACAACAACGCTTTCAACGTTTTGGTGTCAACAAATGGTAACGTACCCTGTTATTGCTAAGAAAGCTCTGGAGATTTTCATACCGTTTGTTACAACATATCTTTGCGAGCAATCCTTTTCGAGGATGCTGGACATAAAAACGAAGAAAAGGAACAGACTTTGTTGCGAAAATGACATGAGAGTGGCACTTGCCAAGGTGAAGCCGCGCATTTCTGAACTGGTCTCTGAAAGGCAACAGCAGAAGTCACACTGATTTGCAGTAAATATTCATTATTATGTTTTTGTTTTTGTGTGAAAATGATCATCTGTGTGAAAATGTTTTGATGATTTTGTTCTTTGAACACAGTGATGTTGATGCATGGTTCATTTTGTGCACCAGTCAAATATGTTTTGAATTTGATTTTTTTTTTCAATTAAGAAGGGTTCGGTGAATGCGCATATGAAACTGGTGGGTTTCAGTACCTCCAACAAGGTTAAGAACCACTGCTCTAGACCGTAGGATCTCCATGTTACCTCCTCTCCTTGGTAGAGCAACATGCTCAATACCTGTGTATTTGAGGGAGGAGATGGGATGGTTAGCTTCAACAAAGTGAGCTGCTACTAGATAATCAGTGTTCTTACAGCTATGCATTGTTTTAAATGTTTTTTTGTTTGTAATGAGTTGGCTTCCACATGAACATGTGATGAGATAGATTACTTCCTTTATCTTGCAAGAGATGATACCCCTAACAGGGATTTTTCCACCTGTATGTGGGTGTCTGAAGAAGGATGTTTTTGTAGTGCTATTGCACTGTGAGCGTGAGTCACATTTGTAGAACCCCTTTGGAATGGGTGTCAAGAGTGTCTGAGTGGGCTCAGGGCGCAGGTTAGATCTCACTAAACTGTCCCCCATATTGCAACCATGTTTATAGATTTGTTGTCTGACTGCAGAATCTGGCAGTGCTTTTTCAGAATTGCTTTCATTTTCTCTGAACACTTGGTGTACTTAGTGCAAAAGACTTGTTTCACCCTGCATAATTGGCTATATGATAAACCATTCTTGAGGGGAAGGGGATGCATACTATCAGCACATAGCAGAGAATGGAGGTCTGTTGGCTGTGTGTACAAGTCTGTATGTAATGCATCATTCTCTTTGATGATCCATAAGTCCAGGTAGTTTATTTTTCTCTCAACAGTCTGCATGGTGAATTTGAGCTATTCAGAGCTCTCGTTTAGCAGAGTTTGGAATTAATTTAGTTCCTGCTGACCTCCTTCCCAGAGCACAAAGACATCATCTAAGTTTATATTCCATGAGAGGATTTTAGAAAGTAGGGGGTATCTCTATGTTTTGTAAATGAGTGCTTCCTCAAATTGTTCCACATACAGGTTTGCATAGTTTGGGGCAAAGGGGAAAACCATGGCTCACAATTGAAAGGAAAAACTCTGACCCAATTATGAATTAGTTATTGGATAATACCAGTTCAGTGAGATACAAGATGCACTCATTGGATGGAACAAGGGTAGGATCTCTCTGTTGAAGGAAGTGTTGCAGGTCACGAAATATAATTTAAAAGTTTGCATTAAGGTGTCTGTAATAGAATATACTTGTCTAAAACGAATGTAGACATTAATAAATGCATTTCTATAGCTTCCAACATCTGTTTTACACTGGAGGAGGAGTAACAAGATGGCTGTGCAGTTGCCTCCAAACAGAGGCCCCTGTTAGTCATCTAGGGTTAATACATATCATTGGACTGAACTGAAAATATATCAGAACCTCCCTGATGTTGACTTTCATGTTGCAGGTGTTCTGGCCTGCTTTGGTCAACGAGATTTGATCACCACAATGCCAGATAGACTGGATGTACTGACTGGCTCCTGTGTGCAAATCCCATGTTCATTTGATATTCCTGACCAAAATAAGTATACATTTAGGAGCACAATACTAACCTCTGGAGTGTGGATAAAAGAAATCCCGTACTTTGATCTACATCCGGACAATGTGATATTTAACAGTAGTAAGATGGTCAACAGATATCAAGGGAAGATAACTGGAAACATGTCCCAGAAGAACTGCACCACAGTCTTCTTCAATGTAACCACCAATTACACTAATAAATACTTCCTCAGGATTGAGAGGCAACCATTCCTTGCAACAGACATTAGAAAGTCTGTTAATATCGTTGTCAGGGGTAAGAGACAATTCAACTTTTAACCAACTATTTTTCCCAGTTTAGATTCCTTTCATCAAAGATAAGAGTAGAACAAGTGGACAGTTTAACTGTTAGTGTAAAATATATTTATCTACAATGTATTACAGATTTTCCTTCCAGTCCCATCATTACTGTCTCAGGTGAGGTGAAGGATGGGACCCCTGTCAGCTTGAACTGCTCTGCTGTCGCTCCCTGTCCCAAACACCCCCCTGAGCTGACATGGACTCTCCCAACACAGTTCACACCTGAGAACCAACTGCAGGAGAATTCAGACCAAACCAAATCAGTTCTCTCCACGGTGACCTTCACTCCGTCATACCTTCATCATGAGAAGAACATCACTTGTACTGCAGTCTACCCAGTAGGGACAAGCAACAATACAGCTGAACATAACATGATGCTTAACGTTTCATGTAAGATTTAGTAACCGCTTCCTGTAGAATAGATCATTCTATCATGTTTTCACTGATGATTGTAATAGAGTGGTTTTGATGAGACTATTCAATATACCATATCCAGATACATTCTAAATGAACCCCTCTCCCTCAGTCTCTCCTAAGGACACATTGGCCTCCATCAGTCCAGCTGATCCAGTATTAGTGGGCACTTGTGTTAATCTGACCTGCAGCAGTACAGCCAACCCTCCTGTGACAAACTTCACCTGGTTCAAGATCAGTGGAGATAAACCAATACAGGTTGCGTCTGGACACAGTTACTCCCTCATTGTGACAGTTGGTGATGGAGGATTGTACTTCTGTGAAGCAAGAAATAGTCACGGCTGTGGGAAGTCAAAGGAAGTGCAGCTGGCTATTAAAGGTAGAAGCATTGGCACATTCAACATGCACAACATTAACAATATTATAGATATAGATAGATATAGAAGAGATATACTTGTTTTTGTGGAACAGACCGGATAAAGCATGCCTGCTATATGAATCTAGGTATGATACAGCTGTAGGATATTAATTTGATCACTTTTTTGTTGCTTAGAAGTTTATTGCATTGTGGGAAATGCAGATAAGCTTTGATTTACATAAATTCACCCAAAACCTTCACTAAAATGTGGTTATATTAATGGTATTACACTTATCATGCAGCCTTATTTTGTCCAGCTAATAGACTCACCACCAATGGATCAACATTACAGAGGAAACGTTCAAGTCCTTTTACTGCAGGATTATTTCACTGCAACAATACTGGCTAAATTAAGATCTTACATCTGTACATCTACAGTATGTGTATAATTTGTAATATTAGACAATGTGCAAAATGTTTCCTCTTTTTGGAACAGATGGCTATAATGTGTGTTTAATTTACAGGGCATGAAGAGCCTGTTAACCCAAAGGTTTTTGAGATTGTAGGAAAAACCTTGGGGTTGATTTTCCTTTTCAGCCTGATCGTATTCTTTGCATGGTAAAAAGTTATTCCCAGCCTCAATTTTAACATATTTATCATGCTGATTGTGCTTTTGTATATGAAAACCTAAATGATGTCAAAATATCTTTATTCTTGCCTTCCAGGAGAAGGAGAACATCTAGACTCCCCAGTGGGTTTGACATGACAGACCGTTCACAGGGACTGGTGGGAATGGTAGAATTACCTTTTAAAACCCATCTAGAATGTGTGTTTCAGGAAGAATTGAATGAATACTGTGTTGTGTAACCAACTGTAACTATGAAGTCATTATTCTTCTGAAGTGTCGGTCCTGACAACTGATCCTTTCTCTGTGTTCTCTCCACAGAACTCCCCGGTTGGGACAGTGTGCTCTAACCAGGCCACGGTCGGTAGAGGGAACCAAGAACCACCACTTAACAACCTAGATGGTCTTTAAGCACAAGTCAATCAGAGGTGCATTTTATGTATTTTTCCAATGGGTATTAAGTCTTATTATGAACAGTATTGTCATTGTGTATTAGTTTTCTGTGGATATTTTTGTTACATTTATAATTTTGTGCTCTTTGATTATCTGTATATTTGTAAAATTTGCTGGGATGAAAAGTGTTTAACTGTTACTATAGTGTTGATATGATGATGCAGGCTACTCTTTATTTTAGACCATTTATTTTGAGTGTTGAGTTCACAGAGCATCTGTTTAATGGGTTCCAGTATAGAGGAACTGCTGAGTTCAACTAGCCTACTGAAGGCAGTTTAAGACCATATAAAGTCAATGATGACTGAGGAGAGAAGACACAGTTAGTTGGAGAGACAGTGGTCTGATACAAGACAGGAAGTTGGTGCAGTAAGTCTACATGATGGCACAATGGTGTTAACGTTTACAAGTCACTGTTTATCTTCATCTTTTGTGCAGTTCCCAGAAAAACAATGTTATCTACTTTCATCTATTTAGAAGTTATTGCGTCAGCTTTTATGTTGAGTGTTACATTGAATAAATAATTGAGACTGAATTTATTAAGGTTGTTTATTAATTGCCCTGTCATTAAAACCTTTACATTCAATTCCCATGAAATATTTGTCTTATTGGTCCAACATTTAACATCTCATTAAAATGGATTCTATTGAGATTTTGTGTCACTGTTCTACACACAATGTGGAATTATGTTTTTAGACATAAAAATGAAAAGCTGAAAGTCAATATGTGTTCAACACCTTTTCTATGGCAAGCCTAAATAAGTTCAGGAGTAAAGATTTACTTAACTTGTCACATGAGTTGCTTGGATTCACTTTGTGTGCAATGCTAGTTTTTAACATGATTTTTAAATGACTACCTCTTCTCTGTACCCCACACATACAATTATCTGTTAGGTCCCTCAGTCAAGCAGCAACTTTCAAACCAGCTTTTCCATTGCCTCACAAAGAAAGGCACCTGTTTCTAGATGGTTTAAAAGAAAATAAATCTGACATTGAAAACCCCTTTGAGCGTAGTGAGTTAATTAATTACACTTTGGATGGTTTATCAATACACCCAATCACTACAAAGATACAGGCGTCCTTCATAACTCAGTCGCCGGAGAGGAAAAACACTGCACAGGGATTTCACCCACAGGAGGTTGGTGGCACATTAATTGGGGAGAACGTACTCGTGGTAATGACTGGAGCAGAACAGGAGGAATGGTACCAAATACATCCAACAAGTTTTCCATGTGTTTGATTCCATTCCATTTGCTCCGTTCCAGACATTATTATGAGTTGTCTTCCCCTCAGCAGCCTCCACTGGTTTCACCATAAGGTCAGTGGTGACTTTAAAACAGTTACATAGTTTAACGGCTGTGATTGGAGAAAAGTGAGGATGGATCAACAACATGTTACTTACTCCATAATACTAACCTAAATGACAGACTGAAAAGAAGGAAACATGTACAGAAAAAAATATTCTAAAACATGCATTCTGTTTGCAATAAGGCACTAAAGTAAAACGGCAAAACATTTGGCCAAGAAATTCACTCTATGTCCAACACAACATATCACTGAGTACACTCTTCATATTTTCAAGCATGGTGATGGCTGCAATATGTTACGGGTATACTTGTCATCAAGTGTTATAGGATGAAAATAAATGGAATAGAGATAAGCACAGACAAAACTCTAGAGAAAAACTTGGTTCAGTCTGACTTTCAAAAGACACTGGGACGCAAATTCACTTTTCAGCAGGTCAACAACCTAAAACAAAAAGCCAAATATAAACCAGAGTTGCTTACTATGACAATATTGTATGTTCCTAATTGTCCAAGTTACAGTTTTGATGGGCTTGAAAATGTGCAAATATTGTAGATTCCAGGTGTGCAAAGCACTTATAGACTTACCCAGAAAGACTCACAGCTGTAATCACTGCCAGAGGTGATTCTAATGTAACAGTTTCACTTCCGTCCCTCTCCTCGCCTCTATTTGGGCTTGAATGAAGGACCCTCTTTCAACAACTGCTTCCCAAGAAGCATCGTTAGCCATCGCTCCACAAAAGCCATGTTCCCTGCAGAGCAAGGGGAACAACTACTTCAAGGTCTCAGATTGAAATGCTGTTAGCACACACCACGCTAACTAGCTAGCCATGTCACATCGGTTACACTCACCCCCCTTTTGACCTCCTCCTTTTCCGCAGCAACCAGTGATCCGGGTCAACAGCATCAATGTAACAGTATAACCAGCCATCAAGGACACCACGTGGTGTCAGAGGAAGGCCCTAAAATGTGTATATGATTTATTTTTAATGACAGATACTTTGTTTAATTTTATTTAATTTTGTACCAATTTTTCCCCCCAATTTTGTGGTATCCAATTGGTAGTAACAGTCTTGTCTCATCGCTGCAACTCCCTTACGGACACAGGGGATGCAAAGGTTGTGCGTCCTTCGAAACACAACCCAACCAAGCTGCACTGCTTCTTGACACAATGCCTGCTTAACCTGGAAGCCATCCACAACAATGTGTCAGAGGAAACAACATACACCTGGCGACGTGTCAGCGTGCACCTGGCCCGCCCCATGAGTCGTTAGAGCGCGATGGGACAAGGACATCCCTGTGGGTCAAACCCTCCCCTAACCCAGACGACGCTGGGCCATTTGACACCCCCCCCCTCCCCCCTTTTATGCTGTTGTTTATTATCTATGCCTAGTCACTTTACCCCTACCTCCTTGTACATATTACCTCAATTACCTGGACTACCCTGTAACCTGTACCATATTCTCCCCCCTGAAATCATGTTACAGGAAGGTCAAATAGATAAATATGCTGAACATTATATGAATCACTCTAAACTGAATCTGAACTTTATTCTTCTTAAATATCCCCATTACATGTCTATGTTCATGTGTGTATTGTTGTGAGTTATTATGTCTGCTTTTGTTTTGAGTGTTGATCAAGAGACACAAATGAGGCTGCATTTGAGGTTGTTCATTAATTGCACTGCTGGGTAAAGTTCGTCCTCAGCTCCTGGGTCTCCTTCTCCCAGAAGGCCTTGGGCAGGTCCAAGAGGGTTTTGAATAGAAGGGATACATCCTTCCGTCAAAATGGACTTTTCCTCGCAAATGTAGGAGAACTTGTGCAGCAGGTTGGGAGAATTAACGTAGCAGGTTAGGATAATTAGATTAAGGTAAGAAAAAGGGTTAGGGTTAGCTAAAATAATACATAAAATCAACTTAAGAACCTCAATTTGACAAAAGCTGTATCCCATCTAGACATGACCGTCGGGGAGGTACACCTTGCCCTGAAGGTTGATGGCTCCCTCCTGTGGCTCCCAGCCCACCATGCTCTTCTTGGCAGATAGAAGTGATGTAATGAAAGAGGAAGTGTGTGCAGGAGAAATGTGGAAGTGTGTGATAATCCATCAGCTACAATTACAGTTACTCTGTTTCTGGCAAAATCTGTTTTTCATGCTGAAAGATAATGTCAGAACCGGGAATCTTTTACTGAACTCAAATTTAACTAAGCAAGTTGGATGGATTTTGGTTTCTGATTTACCTACATTTAAAAAAAATCAAGCCTGTGAGATAGAGGAGAGGGAGAAGGTTATATTGCAGCACGTTTCCATTGTTGTATCAAGGGCGGACTTGACTACTTGGGGGCCTGTAACAAAATGCTGTAAAGGGGTCCCCTTCCCCTAAAAGGGTTATTTACCCACCACACATACATTAACTGCAATGAATATTATTATCCCACAATGAAAAATATATTGTGTATAAGTGTTTCATTTTGGGCAGTAATGAAATGTATATAGGCCATATCAAGCTGTTGAGTCAGTGGCTGACACACACTTTGTGTTTAGAATCAGTCAGTGGGCAGCTGGGGCCCATTTCATTCTAAATGCTTAAATTAACATACCATGTTTTCACAACTGATGTTGACACCCAGCACATAGACTATTCAACATCCTGTCATATAAATGCACTTATTAGGAAGTATGTCACTGATGAGATGTGAGATGTGCCACATGAATTTCAGCACTTTAGTTTGTCAGAACACACTATGTGTGTGTGACAGTCTCTCCTGTGGACCGTTTACATCAGTGTAAGGCAAGTGTCAAGTACTACTATCTTATCTTTATATTTTAATGTTCAAACTAAATTAAGGAAATTAATTACAAGTAATGACATTCAAAATGTTCAATATGCGGCTGTTAGTTCATGAAGAACTGAAGAACCTATGTGACTATGGACTAAAGCTTCAATGTGATACCATATGTGTCATGTGACCTACTTTACCAGGAAGTGTATGTTTGTACTGTTTCAGGTGATCAGTGGTGTGTGAGTTCTCACATGGCTTGTTCTGAGAACATGTTTTTTCTCATTGGCCTCTTTATATCAGGTGAGTCTTCCACACAACAACAACTAGTTATGAATCAGACATAAAGGAATAACCAGAAATCATGATATGTTATGGGATGCGCTATATTCCAGCTTTTTAATTCTGTAGTAAAGTGTAAAGTTAATTCCTGATTAGTGCAGTTTAATAGTCTGGATTCAAACTGTGCCGTGACACTCAATAACTCGTTGTGCCAACTTTAGCTACAATGACTCCATTCACTTCCCATACACTTCCCATACACAACCATACACTTCCCATACACAACCATACACTTCCCATACACTTCCCATACACTTCCCATACACAACCATACACTTCCCATACACAACCATACACTTCCCATACACAACCATACACTTCCCATACACTTCCCATACACAACCATACACTTCCCATACACAACCATACACTTCCCATACACAACCATACACTTCCCATACACTTCCCATACACAACCATACACTTCCCATACACAACCATACACTTCCCATACACTTCCCATACACTTCCCATACACAACCATACACTTCCCATACACTTCCCATACACTTCCCATACACTTCCCATACACAACCATACACTTCCCATACACAACCATACACTTCCCATGCACTTCCCATACACTTCCCATACACAACCATACACTTCCCATACACAACCATACACAACCATACACTTCCCATACACTTCCCATACACTTCCTGTAGTTGTTGACCAGTATTTCACATCGCTGTGGAGTAGTTTTGGACCACTCTCCCATGCAGAACTGCTTTTTAACTCAGCGACATTTGTGGGTTTTCAAGCATGAACTGTCACAATGTCTCACTTGGGATTAGGTCTGGACTTTGACTAGGCCATTACAAAACTTTACATTTGTTGCTTTTTATACATTTTCTTGTAGATTGTGTGTTTTGGAATGGTGGCACAACCAGTTAGTGAGTGTAAGGGGGCAATTACTTTTTCGCACAGGGGTATTGGGTGTTGCATAACTTCGTTAATTAAATAAATAAATAAATTACAATAAAAAACATGTAAACTCATGTTCCCTTGATCTAATATTATGTTTTGGTTGAACATCTGATAACATTTAGTATTTAAAAAACTCTAAAATAGAGAACATCAGAAACGGGGGAAATACTGTTTAATGTCACTGACTTTAATATCTTCACATGTTTATTTATTTATTTGTTATGTTCAGGTGACATAAAAAGCATTATCTGGAGCACAACCAGAGAAAATGACTTAGTGTAGAGGTGCTGACTAACGGTGAATACACTGTAAGCTATAAAAACAAAGAGAGTTGAACACTCTATATATATATATAAACTCCCAGTCATTTATTGGGTAAAACTCCAACGTTTAATGATAGTTTACAGCATATTGACTATATTAGGCTATTGTTATCATTAACATTAGTATAAGATTAGCATCAACATACATTATTATTTAATATATTTTCACATATATTTAATATATTTAAAATGTTGCTAAATGTAATCTTTTGGTTCATCCATAATGCACAATAAGCATCATCAACAGGGGGAACATATTGGTTCTACGCTGATAAGATGTAGAAAGAATAGATCCATTTATAAGACTTGTTCATAAAAATAATTGTTCCTAAAAAGGGCCAGAGATCAAAGTCATTATTCCGACCACTAGGGGTCAATGTTTTCAAATAGGAAATCCAGTAGCCCTCCCACTAGACCAGTGGTTCTTAACCTGGGTTCGATCGAACCCCAGGGGTTCGGTGAGTCAGTCTCAGGGGTTCGGCGGAGGTCAAGACACACATTCGATTAATATGATTCGTGATGACACGCTCCGCTTGGCCATCATTGGCTGCAGGTGATCACGCTACATCGCTTGGCCTATCTGTGCTGCAGGGAATTTGGTGCGCTCAGTAGTCGACTTGTGATTTCTTTCTTAATATTTTAATCCCTTCATACTTACTATGTCGAGCAAAAAAAGAAAGTGGTCGGACGAATATGTACAATATGGATTTACATGTATAACCGAACGTGATGGGAGTCAGTGTCCTAACTGCATGATTTGCAATGCCAAGTTGAGCAATTCTAGTCTAGCACCGGCTTCCTTAAGCTGCATGGAGATGGAAAATACAAGAACACAACGCTCGCTGAATTCAAGGTGAAAGAGAGTGTTAATAATGGGATATGTAGGAGGGTGAGCCGGTCAAGGATCGATTCAGACAAGGTGGTCTATTGTATGACAAGTGACAGTTTAATTATGAGTAAAGATATCTGGTACAACGTATACGGGCCATTTCATTCGGTTCTTAAGGAACCAGCAGAAAAGAAGCGCAGATAACAGAGTGCACATGTCTCATATACAGAACAGAAAGTAGGTTGATTCTAGAAGATCGGGTCTTCGGGTTGGTTCAGGCTGAGGTGTAGTCTTCTTGGATTGGCCCTGTTGGGCCGTCCGTCATCCCTCTGAGTCTTGTTCTTTGTCACACAATGTTCAGCTAAAAAGGAGATTAGGTGTGTGCGCTGTCCTCAGTCACACAATGTTCGGCTAGAAAGGAGATTAGGTGTGTGCGCTGGTTTCTGCAAGTCAAGGCTGTCTCTTCCTCCCAATGTGTGGGTGTATGTCTTATCTGTGTGTCCTCGGCAGTTAGTGTGTGTAATGTGTGTGTGCTGTGTGTGTGGGTGTGGGAGCTATCCTGTATGGGACCTAACATGTTTTACTGTGAAAATACGTTGTCTCAGTTATAGCAATGTAATAGCAGTAGGCTGGTCACCTGCATAAGAAATAGCACTTCCTTACAAATCCCTCTCTTCACGTCTCCCCAGAGACGTGACACAACCTAACTAGATCCAGACACAAAAAGAAAACTTTTCCCAGAAGGAAAAGTGTTGTGATTCCCTCTCTTCACATCTCCTAAGAGATGTGACATAAACTAGGCTAACAATTACAAAGTTGAAAATACCTTCATGTTCTCCATTCGATCCCACTATGTACTAGATTGGCTACCAGCCACCTAGGAACTTGCAACCCTCATGCCAAAAGAGAACAACAGCTCATTGAAAAACAGAACAAAAGAAAATGATGTGAAATTTAAGCCCCCCTTTTTGACACCCACTAGGGTGTCACTCATTATCCCTTATTTCAGCAGTCATAGCATTTCATGAAAAGAAAAACAAAACCTAGTAGGCACTCTCAACCTCATCCTCAAATTCGGGCAGGTCATTAGCAAGCAGAGGAAACATCTGGGAAAGGGGGGAAGGGTCAATAGCTCTAGAGATAACCCTAGTGGTGAGGGAACGGATACATGGAATGCAACAGCATCCACAGAGAACCAAAATGGCCGCGAACACCGAAATGGAGACCAAAATGGAGGAGACCAGGGTTTTATATTTACCAAAGGCACTCATCCAGGAGTCCCACATTGAGGTATCAATCCCAGAATGAGATTTCATTTTACCATTAAGAGTCCTCAAACCTTCTAGGGCTACGGTCAAGCTACCATCGGAGGCTGTGTTATTAGGGATGAAAATACAACACTGTTCACCAAACATAGTGCAAGCTCCACCTTTCTCTGCCGGTAGCATATCCACTGCAATGCGATTCTGGAATGTATTCTATCCACATTTTTATTAACAGTGCACCACCAACAAATGGAGGACTCAAACCCAGCTGCCACCTGATCCACCAACTTGTACTCGTCAGGAACTCCCCTTGGGACTCCAATGGCGTCTATGTACGTCGGATCACCACTAGATGGGGTGGTGGCACGCCTGGAACGTCCCCTGGATATTCAGGGTTCACCCTCTGGACCCTAAGGATGAGGTCTCCAGCCTCTGTAGGGTAGATAGAAACAGGCAAAAGGAGAGTAACAAGTGCACAGCTTCCAGTAGTATTGGAGGGTAATTTATCAAACAGGACAGTGTTGCCACACCACCACCTCACATCTGCTCTGGATATTGGACTGAAACTCCCAACAATGTTGATTGTATCCAGACACCAATTCCCAGGAACCTGTCCCACATTAGTACCGCCTCCCGTCATTTTGACACAGGTGAAATGTGCCCTGGCAACCTTGTTGGAAAACAATGGTTTCCTAGCAGTAGATTTAGTCATGGGATAGACAGCATCCCAGGCAGAGCAATTACAACTGGGGTTATCCGTAGTCATTAATGGGATTAAACATGTTAGAGTCACATCTGTAACAGACTTCTTAAAACACGGTATGATGCAAGCAGCACAACACATCAATAATACAAATACAAGAATTAGGGTCAGAAATCCAGTAACCACCATACCAGTGTACTTACCAAACCAGGCTCCCAACCAAAAGAACAGTCCAGACTCCTCCACCCCCGCCATGGTCCTCATCTCAGCAGATAGTGCACCAAGCCCATTAAAGGCCTTAGCTATACCACCATCTGGAGTGGTGTTATTAGGAATATACGTGCAACATTGTTCACCGAACATCTTGCAGACTGTCTGGCAACCCTAGATGTGGCCTCAAGCTGTTCAGACAGACCAGTGAGTGCATCACGGGGGTAATTCACAAAACGCTGTTGATTATAGTAGATATAACTGATCCATGCAGTCTGTCTAGCATCCACTATGGCTGGACCTATAATAGGTAGTAAGTGCCAGAGTCCATCATTCCTACCCAAGGCCTGAAACTCATGAGGAACCCCCATTGGCACTCTCAACAGGTTAGTGTGTATGTCAACTACATCCTCTGTCCATGGAGCACTACATCTATGTCTCCCATGGGATGGAATGTTTTCAGGTCCCCTGGATACAGAACCCAACAGCTGTTCAGAAGTAACATCAACAATGGTCAGTGGAATTATCAAACTGGTCAGAGCATACATACCTTGCCAGTCTCCTCTAAGAATGGGTCTCAGTACTCTTTTGGGTCCACATATCCACCACACATCAGCCAGACCACTAGTTTGGTTTAGGCCTGTAACTGGCCAAGTGGCATAAATGGTTATGTTACTGCTGCAATCAGCTTCAGGCAATCTCCCATAGTCCATGCCATTACCTGTACCCGTGATGCAACTGTAATTGCCCCCATATGCCTTAACACCCCAAGGGGCCCAGTGAGGAGGTACTGTAGGAAACACAAGGCTCAAAGAGGAACAGAGGGTTGAATTGGGCTGAACCTGGTAAAAACCTCTCAGAATACACAACCACCCCTCTCCTTCTCCTATAGCAAATGGGTGTGTAGCCAGAACAAGTCTAGCATGACTACAAATAGTGCAGTCCTTTCTTCTCAGGGTTTTAGCTGTGTACCTCATATAAGACAGCCACAAATTGTCCCTACCATCAAACCCAGTCTCAGTGCCTAATTGATCAATAGCTGTGTAGTCTCTAACATTAATTACCTGAATAGGATTTTTTAACACAGTGGTGGTAGGTGGCAGGTTCGGTCCAGGGGTGGTAGAGGAGTGTGTCTGGCCCTGGTTCGTCTGGGACCTCTGGTTTTGGCAGCTCCCTAATAGAAAACACACCCATCGTGTCTGTCCCGGTCCTTTGTAGTCCGAGGGTGTAAGTGCCTGCATCAGAGAGCTTAATAGTTTTGATGTTTAGTAGGATTTCATCACCTTTACAAAGTTCAACAGTGCTACCAGGTTTTCCCCATATGATGGAAAACCTATCCACCTTTGTGGGATCCCCTATGCTATAAGAATACCCTCTTCTCCAATCCTAGAATTGTCCCAAGTTGGTTATCATGTAATCCCCATATGGACACCCTCCCCCATTGCACAGGTACACTGACACTCCTGTAAAACCCACCCTCTCCCAGAGAACACATCACTAGCAAGAGCCAGACACATCTTCACTTCTATGAACAAAAACAGGGGTGACAGGACAGGGAGGGTTACTTCATTCGAGAGATGGCCCCCGGAATTCTGTTAATTCCAGTTCTCCTCTCGAACACTGTTTTTTGTTCGACAGTGTCATGTGTCCTACCCTCCCCCGTGCGATATGAATCCGGGTAGCTCTTTCAGCTAGCTGTCACCAGGAGTCCTTGTATGGTCCCCCCAACAAGCCTCTGGGACTGGATTGAGTGACTTCACCTGTAGTTCACCTGTAATGCATAAAATCCTGGACATACAGGCTTGGTTAACAAACAGTTTCTCATATGTTTTATCTGATTATATATTTAGTTTCTTATCCAATAGGCCCCATCCTATCCTAGACCACAATTTACCCATCCCCCTTTTGATACCTGGCTCTGCCCAGGTAACAACCTTACCTACTCTAAATAATGACTTAGGTAAGATTAGTATATTATCCTTCTGTTCTGACATTATCATGTAGGAGCGCCCCTTTCATTTTCCACATGTCCAATTCTCCCTTTTGTCTCCACTCAGTAACTGTTATCTACACATTCTGTTATCTTTGCTCGTCCTGGCTCCCTTTTAAAACTTATCCTCTCTGCTCTCCAACCTTCAAGGTCTCTGCAGTGCAGGGGAGGGCTCTTCTGTCTGCCTTTTCCCCTTATCTGTCTGTAGCTCGTTTTCTCATGTTTCCAAATTTGAACTAAATGTCTCACTGTTTGGCTTTATCTAAACTCATGGATTTTTTTTTTTAGAAAAACATGTCTATGGTGGCACTTTCTAAAGTCCTTATATAGGTTAATTAAACCCCACTATAATTAATTTACCTTAAAAAATAAAAACAAAAACAAACCGTATTACCCATGACCACAAATTAAATATTCAAATGGCACCCCCTATATACAGGTGTTAAAACCAAACACAAATATCTCAATTTCTTCCCTGCCCTGTTGGCTCAAAATATGTCCCAAATACTTAACATGAGTCTACCATAAATAAAACTTATCCTAGCTAAATTTTCACACCACGTTCATCAGAGAAAATATATTGACACTATAATGTAAATTTCACTGCATTTTTGTATTAAATTACCTTAATATCAGTATTACAAATTACCCTAGATTCTCCATCCAAATGGCTTTCCAATGAGGCTGATCAGACCACAAAGGAAAGTTACAATGGAGGTCATAAGTCATACCACCTTCCCTGTGTTTGATTACCAATTTCAAACCAGTTGTAACTTTAGTTAACGTCAACCTGCTCCGCCACAGGAGTGCCATCTGATGCACTGTCCAGCTAGACCAGTCAGGACCAGTCTCTGCCACTAAATTCTTCCACGTCCATTTATTATACCCCCCTTCTGTCATGTACCACACTGATCTAGACCAACTGATTGCATGAGTACCATAACCGCCACCTGGGCTTCCAATAACACCCCAGGTAAGTATAACAGTGGTAGTAGCGTTAGGCGGGATACACAGAGTAGCTGACCTAATCAATTCTGCAGTACACTCAAAGTCATTATTCTGAACTTGACGTTTAGACAGAACATGCGTATCCGAGAATATTGAAGCATTGGTGATGTTTAGCTGGGTAGTCTGTTCCTGGTCAGTGATTATACGCTGGGCTGCCCATATCATTACTCCCAATGTCAAAACAACATTGACTATAATTAGGACAAACAATGGGCCAGAACAACCCAGTCTTTCCCATGGTCTCCTAGCCCTTCTAGCCCATGGTGCTACTCTAGTGTCCCTATCATCTGAGGATGGGAGTCTCCTCCACATGATCAGACGGGAGGGATGTCAGAATTTGAATTCGAATTGGATGTGAGTAAATCACTTCTTACTTCAGCCAGAGTTCTGGCAGGGGTTGGGGCTGGTGTACAATGTGTCAGGTGGTGCCAAGGTGCGCCTAATTTACCTTTGACCTGGACTGAGTGTGAAGTAACCTCCTTCACTTCGTACGGTCCAGTCCACCTGGGATCAGCCCACTTTCTCTTGTGGACCTTGATCCTTACCCAGTCCCCAACTTTTACCCTTGGTTGTTCCGGGACGTCAGTCAGCTCCCTCTCTGCGACACGGTGTATCTGTTTGGAGAGAGCTGCAGACAATTCCGTCAATTTCTTCACATAGTCAGACATCCCTATTTGGTGCACATCAAGAGGGGGCATATGACCTCCCTCTCTTGGTGGCCCTGGCATTACTCTACCTGTCATTATTTCATGGGGTGAAAGATGTGTCCCTGCACCTGGTGAGGACCTCATGGCCATCAGTGCCAGGGGCAGGGCTTCCACCCAGGTCAATTTGGTCCCTGCACACACTTTAGCTATCTTAGCTTTCAGATTTTGATTACAGCGTTCCACAAGGCCCTGCGATTGCGGCCTATACACAGAGCCAAACTTGTGTGTAATGCCAAACCTCTCCTCCACCTGTCTTAGGTGCTGATTTGACGTGTTTTTTTTTAGAAATATTTTGTACACTCTTTGGATATACTTAGCCCGTCACTGGCTCGTGCCAGTGATGTATTCTTAGGAGACACTATTACTCGTACTCTGTCTTAACTCAGAGCCTCTCCGTCATATATCCAGAATTTTAAACAATAATGTTTTAATGATTAAACACGAGCCCCTAATTCAGGAAATGATTATCAACATAAACTATGTTTTAACAATTTGGATAATAGAGATTTTTTTTTTTTTTTTTTTTTTTTTTTAGGAAATACTTTTCTCACAATAATTTTAAATATTGGTAATAATATCAGGGACTTGTGAAACGCCGTTTACATTTAGTCTATAGTCAACACACAAATATTATTACATGGACATAGTTTTAAACACAATTGTTCAATTAGAACATCTTATTCTATGACATCACACATTAGTACATTTATCACATTCATTCTGGCCACAACACAAAGCGGACTTTTCAGTCCAACATATCTTAATCATACATTAATCTATTGTAGACACCTCACCGGACACTACCAGCTATTGGATTTTAACCTCACCGGACACTACCGGCTATTGGTTCTATCTAAAACACTAATTGGATTTATCTTTTGCAGATGAATGATCGAATCATACTCAGATGTTAATGATAAAACTGATCACGCCCTTTTTCAGACGCCCGAACGAATATCACTTATACATAGAATATAATCCTGGTCACATCAATACTCAATAATAGACCACCTTACCAGACACAGCTGGACCGGTCACTAGCCGGACTATCGGTGAAAATCTATCCTAGACTATATTATTTATTCCTTACTGGTGTCTGCCACCAGACCGTTCACAGCCGGACTATCAGAATATTCTATTAATATTAGGTCTACTACTAAATATCCCTTACCGGTGTCTGCCACCGGACCGTTCTCATGCCGGACTATCGGAATATTCTAACTACTACTCATCCCTTACGGTGTCTGCCACCGGACCGTTCTCATGCCGGACTATCGGGATATTCTAATTACCACATATGTTTACTTCACTGTCAATTTCAAGTCCATTATTTATATAAAATTTACACAAAAATTCTTACCCACACTCGGTACTACTGATCGTAATTTGGTATGACTATTCGACAATATGCAAAGTTTGATAAAACAGGTTTTGCTTACCTTATTTTGTGGTCGACCAGAGATCAGTTTCCCGAGTTGAGCAGAATTGTTGTCCACCCCCGAATGGTTTTCACCTGTCCTCCGGGAACCGTCCTTTCACCAACTCGCCCCCTCACACCCACATCAACCACTCTGGACTGGGTCGTTAGTAAACCATCCCTCTGCTACCAAGTTTCTGTTAATAATGGGATATGTAGGAGGGTGAGCCGGTCAAGGATCGATTCAGACAAGGTGGTCTATTGTATGACAAGTGACAGTTTAATTATGAGTAAAGATATCTGGTACAACGTATACGGGCCATTTCATTCGGTTCTTAAGGAACCAGCAGAAAAGAAGCGCAGATAACAGAGTGCACATGTCTCATATACAGAACAGAAAGTAGGTTGATTCTAGAAGATCGGGTCTTCGGGTTGGTTCAGGCTGAGGTGTAGTCTTCTTGGATTGGCCCTGTTGGGCCGTCCGTCATCCCTCTGAGTCTTGTTCTTTGTCACACAATGTTCAGCTAAAAAGGAGATTAGGTGTGTGCGCTGTCCTCAGTCACACAATGTTCGGCTAGAAAGGAGATTAGGTGTGTGCGCTGGTTTCTGCAAGTCAAGGCTGTCTCTTCCTCCCAATGTGTGGGTGTATGTCTTATCTGTGTGTCCTCGGCAGTTAGTGTGTGTAATGTGTGTGTGCTGTGTGTGTGGGTGTGGGAGCTATCCTGTATGGGACCTAACATGTTTTACTGTGAAAATACGTTGTCTCAGTTATAGCAATGTAATAGCAGTAGGCTGGTCACCTGCATAAGAAATAGCACTTCCTTACAAGAGACAGATTCGATGAAAAGGCTACTCTGCCTGTTCTCGGCTTTGTACCCATCAACAAACCGATCCTCACAGCATCGTACGAAGTTGCTTACCTGATCGCAAAGCAGGGCAAACCACACACCATTGGTGAAACACTCATAAAACCAGCTGCGTTGAAGATGGCGAATATCATGCTGGGAAAAGAGGCCGAAGTTAAGTTATCCCAAATTCCTCTTTCAAATGACACCATCAGCGACAGAATAGAGGACATGAGCAAAGACATATTGGCTCAAGTAGTTGCAGATCTGATTTCAAGCCCGGCAAAATTCAGCCTTCAACTCGACGAGACCACAGACGTTTCCAATCTAAGCCAGCTTGCTGTATTCGTGCGCTATGTGAAAGACGACGTGATAAAGGAAGAATTTTTATTTTGTAAGCCTCTTACAACAACAACTAAGGCAGCCGATGTGAAGAAACTTGTGGATGACTTCTTCAAAGACAACAATCTTTCGTGGGATATGGTTTCTGCAGTTTGTTCGGACGGAGCTCCAGTCATGCTGGGAAGAAAGTCTGGTTTTGGTGCGCTAGTGAAAGCCGATGCACCACACATCATTGTTACGCATTGTATTCTGCACAGGCATGCGTTGGCAACAAAAACCTTGCCTCCAAAACTGGCAGAAGTATTAAACATTGTAGTGGAATGCGTGAACTATGTGCAAACTAGTGCTCTGCGGCATCGCATCTTCAGTGAGCTGTGTAAAGAAATGGGCTCTGAATTCGAGGTACTTCTGTACCATTCTAACGTTAGGTGGTTATCCCGGGGACAGGTGCTGAATCGTGTTTTTGCCGTGCGTGTGGAATTAGCCCTGTTTTTGCAAGAGCACCAACATTGTCATGCAGATTGCTTCAAAAATTCTGAGTTCATTCTCATTTTAGCGTACATGGCCGATATCTTCGCAGCTCTCAATCATCTCAATCAAAAGATGCAGGGCGGTGGAGTCAACATCATCGAAGCGGAGGAAAACCTAAAGGCTTTTAAAAAAAAGCTACCGTTATGGAAACGACGAACAGAGAACAATAACTTCGCAAACTTTCCCTGCTGGACGACTGTGTAAGTAAGATCGAAGATGTATCTGGAATCGGAGACATTTCTGTACCCGCTGAACTGAAGCAAGCAATTGCCACGCACTTAGATGAGCTTGCAAATTCTCTCGACGGATACTTCCCTACAAGAGAGTCATATCCAGCATGGGTGAGACAGCCGCTCACGTTTAGTGTTGAGACAACAGATGTCAATGATGAATACCTCGATGAAATCATTGAAATTCAGCAGAGCCAGGTTCAACAGCAACTCTTCAGAACAACAACGCTTTCAACGTTTTGGTGTCAACAAATGGTAAGGTACCCTGTTATTGCTAAGAAAGCTCTGGAGATTTTCATACCGTTTGTTACAACATATCTTTGCGAGCAATCCTTTTCGAGGATGCTGGACATAAAAACTAAGAAAAGGAACAGACTTTGTTGTGAAAATGACATGAGAGTGGCACTTGCCAAGGTGAAGCCGCGCATTTCTGAACTGGTCTCTGAAAGGCAACAGCAGAAGTCACACTGATTTGCAGTAAATATTCATTATTATGTTTTTGTTTTTGTGTGAAAATGATCATCTGTGTGAAAATGTTTTGATGATTTTGTTCTTTGAACACAGTGATGTTGATGCATGGTTCATTTTGTGCACCAGTCAAATATGTTTTGAATTTGATTTTTTTTTTCAATTAAGAAGGGTTCGGTGAATGCGCATATGAAACTGGTGGGTTTCAGTACCTCCAACAAGGTTAAGAACCACTGCTCTAGACCGTAGGATCTCCATGTTACCTCCTCTCCTTGGTAGAGCAACATGCTCAATACCTGTGTATTTGAGGGAGGAGATGGGATGGTTAGTTTCAACAAAGTGAGCTGCTACTAGATAATCAGTGTTCTTACAGCTATGCATTGTTTTAAATGTTTTTTTGTTTGTAATGAGTTGGCTTCCACATGAACATGTGATGAGATAGATTACTTCCTTTATCTTGCAAGAGATGATACCCCTAACAGGGATTTTTCCACCTGTATGTGGGTGTCTGAAGAAGGATGTTTTTGTAGTGCTATTGCACTGTGAGCGTGAGTCACATTTGTAGAACCCCTTTGGAATGGGTGTCAAGAGTGTCTGAGTGGGCTCAGGGGGCAGGTCAGATCTCACTAAACTGTCCCCCATATTGCAACCATGTTTATAGATTTGTTGTCTGACTGCAGAATCTGGCAGTGCTTTTTCAGAATTGCTTTCATTTTCTCTGAACACTTGGTGTACTTAGTGCAAAATACTTGTTTCACCCTGCATAACTGGCTATATGATAAACCATTCTTGAGGGGAAGGGGATGCATACTATCAGCACATAGCAGAGAATGGAGGTCTGTTGGCTGTGTGTACAAGTCTGTATGTAATGCATCATTCTCTTTGATGATCCATAAGTCCAGGTAGTTTATTTTTCTCTCAACAGTCTGCATGGTGAATTTGAGCTATTCAGAGCTCTCGTTTAGCAGAGTTTGGAATTAATTTAGTTCCTGCTGACCTCCTTCCCAGAGCACAAAGACATCATCTAAGTTTATATTCCATGAGAGGATTTTAGAAAGTAGGGGGTATCTCTATGTTTTGTAAATGAGTGCTTCCTCAAATTGTTCCACATACAGGTTTGCATAGTTTGGGGCAAAGGGGAAAACCATGGCTCACAATTGAAAGGAAAAACTCTGACCCAATTATGAATTAGTTATTGGATAATACCAGTTCAGTGAGATACAAGATGCACTCATTGGATGGAACAAGGGTAGGATCTCTCTGTTGAAGGAAGTGTTGCAGGTCACAAAATATAATTTAAAAGTTTGCATTAAGGTGTCTGTAATTGTCATGTTGTGTCTTGTCTCTGTCCTTTCCCTTCACCCTGTCTCCCTCTGCTGGTCGTTGTTAGGTTACCTTTTCTCCCCCGCTTTCTCCCAGCTGTTCCTTGTCTCCTCTAACTACCCATTCACCCCGTTTCCCACCTGTTCCCTTTTTCCCTCTGATTAGGTCCCTATATCTCTCTCTGTTTCTGTTCCTGTCCTTGTCGGATTCTTGTTTGTGTTTCATGCCTGAGCCAGACTATCGTCATGTTTGCTGTAACCCTGTCCTGTCGGAATCTGCCGGTCTATCTGAGCCTACCTATGTTTGGTTATTAAAGAAGCTCTGTTTAAGTTAGTTCGCTTTTGGGTCCTCATTCACTCACCATAACAGAAGAATCCGACCAAGAATGGACCCAGCGACTTCGGATCCTCTCCACTCAGCCGTCGGGATCCAGGGAGCGATGCTAGGCAGACACGAGCAGGAAGTGTCTGCTGCTCGACATGCCGTTGAGACCCTGGCCACCCAAGTCTCCAACCTCACAGAACAGGTTCACCATCTCCGCCTCGATCCACCGGCCACTTCCAGGGCTTTCGAATCTCCGGAGCCCAGAATCAATAACCCGCCGTGTTACTCTGGGGAGCCCACTGAATGCCGCTCGTTCCTCACCCAGTGTGATATTGTGTTTTCTCTCCAGCCCAACACTTACTCCAGGAGCACTGCTCGTGTCGCCTACGTCATATCTCTCCTTATTGGACGGGCTCGTGAGTGGGGCACGGCAATCTGGGAGGCAAGGGCTGAGTGTACTAACCAGTATCAGGACTTTAAGGAGGAGATGATACGGGTTTTTGATCGATCTGTTTTTGGGGAGGAGGCTTCCAGGGCCCTGTCTTCCCTATGTCAAGGCAATCGATCCATAACAGACTACTCTATTGAGTTTCGCACTCTTGCTGTCTCCAGTGGCTGGAACGAGCCGGCCTTGCTCGCTCGTCTTCTGGAGGGTCTCCGCGCAGAGGTAAAGGATGAGATTCTCTCCCGGGAGGTTCCTTCCAGCGTGGATTCCTTGATTGAACTCGCTATTCGCATTGAGCGACGGGTTGATCTTCGTCACCGAGCTCGTGGAAAGGAGCTCGCGCTCTCCGTCGCCCCCCTCTCCGCATCACTACCATCTTCCTCTGCCGGCTCGGGAGCTGAGCCTATGCAGCTGGGAGGTATCCGCATCTCGACTAAGGAGAGGGAACGGAGAATCACCAACCGCCTCTGTCTCTATTGCGGTTCTGCTGGTCATTTTGTCACTTCATGTCCAGTAAAAGGCCAGAGCTCATCAGTAAGCGGAGGGCTACTGGTGAGCGCTACTACTCCTGTCTCTCCTTCAAGATCCTGCACTACCTTGTCGGTCCATCTACGCTGGACCGGTTCGTCAGCTTCCTGCAGTGCCTTAATAGACTCTGGGGCGGAGGGCTGTTTTATGGACGAGACCTGGGCTCGGGAACATGACATTCCTCTCAGACAGTTAAGGGAGTCCACGGCCTTGTTCGCCCTGGATGGTAGTCCTCTCCCCAGGATTCAGCGTGAGACGCTACCTTTAACCCTCACTGTTTCTGGTAATCATAGTGAAACCATTTCTTTTTTAATTTTTCGTTCACCTTTTACACCTGTTGTTTTGGGCCATCCCTGGCTAGTTTGTCATAATCCTTCCATTAATTGGTCTAGTAATTCTATCCTCTCCTGGAACGTCTCTTGTCATGTGAAATGTTTAATGTCTGCTATCCCTCCTGTTTCCTCTGTCTCTTCTTCACAGGAGGAGCCTGGTGATTTGACAGGGGTGCCGGAGGAATATCACGATCTGCGCACGGTGTTCAGTCGGTCCAGGGCCACCTCTCTTCCTCCACACCGGTCGTATGATTGTAGTATTGATCTCCTTCCGGGAACCACTCCCCCCCGGGGTAGACTATACTCTCTGTCGGCTCCCGAACGTAAGGCTCTCGAGGATTATTTGTCTGTAGCTCTTGACGCCGGTACCATAGTCCCCTCCTCCTCTCCCGCCGGAGCGGGGTTTTTTTTTGTCAAGAAGAAGGACGGGTCTCTGCGCCCCTGCATAGATTATCGAAGGCTGAATGACATAACAGTTAAGAATCGTTATCCGCTTCCTCTTATGTCTTCAGCCTTCGAGATCCTGCAGGGAGCCAGGTTTTTCACTAAGTTGGACCTTCGTAACGCTTACCATCTCGTGCGCATCAGGGAGGGGGACGAGTGGAAGACGGCGTTTAACACTCCGTTAGGGCACTTTGAATACCGGGTTCTTCCTTTCGGCCTCGCTAACGCTCCAGCTGTCTTTCAGGCATTAGTCAATGATGTCCTGAGAGACATGCTGAACATCTTTGTTTTCGTTTACCTTGACGATATCCTGATTTTTTCACCGTCACTCCAGATTCATGTTCAGCACGTTCGACGTGTCCTCCAGCGCCTTTTAGAGAATTGTCTTTTTGTGAAGGCTGAGAAGTGCACTTTTCATGCCTCCTCCGTCACATTTCTCGGTTCTGTTATTTCCGCTGAAGGCATTAAGATGGATCCCGCTAAGGTCCAAGCTGTCATTGATTGGCCCGTCCCTAAGTCACGCGTCGAGCTGCAGCGCTTTCTCGGCTTCGCGAACTTCTATCGTCGTTTCATCCGTAATTTCGGTCAGGTGGCAGCTCCTCTCACAGCCCTTACTTCTGTCAAGACGTGCTTTAAGTGGTCCGTTTCCGCCCAGGGAGCTTTTGATCTCCTCAAGAATCGTTTTACTTCCGCTCCTATCCTTGTTACACCTGACGTCTCTAGACAGTTCGTTGTCGAGGTTGACGCGTCAGAGGTGGGCGTGGGAGCCATCCTTTCTCAGCGCTCCCTCTCTGACGACAAGGTCCACCCATGCGCGTATTTTTCTCATCGCCTGTCGCCGTCGGAACGTAACTATGATGTGGGTAACCGCGAACTGCTCGCCATCCGGTTAGCCCTAGGCGAATGGCGACAGTGGTTGGAGGGGGCGACCGTTCCTTTTGTCGTTTGGACTGACCATAGGAACCTTGAGTACATCCGTTCTGCCAAACGACTTAATGCGCGTCAGGCGCGTTGGACGCTGTTTTTCGCTCGTTTCGAGTTCGTGATTTCTTATCGTCCGGGCTCTAAGAACACCAAGCCTGATGCTTTGTCTCGTCTCTTCAGTTCTTCAGTAGCCTCCACTGACCCCGAGGGGATTCTCCCTGAGGGGCGTGTTGTCGGGTTGACTGTCTGGGGAATTGAGAGGCAGGTAAAACAAGCGCTCACTCACACTCCGTCGCCGCGCGCTTGTCCTAGGAACCTTCTTTTCGTTCCCGTTCCTACTCGTCTGGCCGTTCTTCAGTGGGCTCACTCTGCCAAGTTAGCCGGCCACCCTGGCGTTCGGGGTACGCTTGCTTCCATTCGCCAGCGTTTTTGGTGGCCCACCCGGGAGCATGACACGCGTCGTTTCGTGGCTGCTTGTTCGGTCTGCGCGCAGACTAAGTCCGGTAACTCTCCTCCTGCCGGCCGTCTCAGGCCGCTTCCTATTCCCTCTCGACCGTGGTCTCACATCGCCTTAGATTTTGTCACCGGACTGCCTTCGTCAGCGGGGAAGACTGTTATTCTTACGGTTGTCGATAGGTTCTCTAAGGCGGCTCATTTCATTCCCCTTGCTAAGCTTCCTTCTGCTAAAGAGACGGCACAAATCATCATCGAGAATGTTTTCAGAATTCATGGCCTTCCGTCAGACGTCGTTTCGGACAGAGGTCCGCAATTCACGTCTCAATTTTGGAGGGAGTTTTGCCGTTTGATTGGGGCTTCCGTCAGTCTCTCTTCCGGCTTTCACCCCCAGTCTAACGGTCAAGCAGAACGGGCCAATCAGACTATTGGTCGCATCTTACGCAGTCTTTCTTTTCGCAACCCTGCGTCTTGGTCAGAACAGCTCCCCTGGGCAGAATACGCCCACAACTCGCTTCCTTCGTCTGCGACCGGGCTATCTCCTTTTCAGAGTAGCCTCGGGTACCAGCCTCCGCTGTTCTCATCTCAGTTCGCCGAGTCCAGCGTCCCCTCCGCTCAGGCTTTTGTCCAACGTTGCGAGCGCACCTGGAAGAGGGTCAGGTCTGCACTTTGCCGTTATAGGGCGCAGACTGTGAGGGCTGCTAATAAGCGTAGAACTAAGAGTCCTAGATATTGTCGCGGTCAGAGAGTTTGGCTCTCCACTCAGAACCTTCCCCTTAAGACGGCTTCTCGCAAGTTGACCCCGCGGTTCATTGGTCCGTTCCGTATTTCTCGGGTCATTAATCCTGTCGCAGTTCGACTTCTTCTTCCGCGATACCTTCGTCGCGTCCACCCGGTCTTCCATGTCTCCTGTATTAAGCCCGTTCTTCGCGCCCCCGCTCGTCTTCCCCCCCCCCCCCCCATCCTTGTCGAGGGCGCACCCATCTACAGGGTCCGCAGGATTTTGGACATGCGTCCTCGGGGCCGTGGTCACCAGTACCTTGTCGATTGGGAGGGGTACGGTCCTGAGGAGAGGAGTTGGGTTCCCTCTCGGGACGTGCTGGACCGTGCGCTGATCGAGGATTTCCTCCGTTGCCGCCAGGTTTCCTCCTCGAGTGCGCCAGGAGGCGCTCGGTGAGTGGGGGGGTACTGTCATGTTGTGTCTTGTCTCTGTCCTTTCCCTTCACCCTGTCTCCCTCTGCTGGTCGTTGTTAGGTTACCTTTTCTCCCCCGCTTTCTCCCAGCTGTTCCTTGTCTCCTCTAACTACCCATTCACCCCGTTTCCCACCTGTTCCCTTTTTCCCTCTGATTAGGTCCCTATATCTCTCTCTGTTTCTGTTCCTGTCCTTGTCGGATTCTTGTTTGTGTTTCATGCCTGAGCCAGACTATCGTCATGTTTGCTGTAACCCTGTCCTGTCGGAATCTGCCGGTCTATCTGAGCCTACCTATGTTTGGTTATTAAAGAAGCTCTGTTTAAGTTAGTTCGCTTTTGGGTCCTCATTCACTCACCATAACAGTAATAGAATATACTTGTCTAAAACGAATGTAGACATTAATAAATGCATTTCTATAGCTTCCAACATCTGTTTTACACTGGAGGAGGAGTAACAAGATGGCTGTGCAGTTGCCTCCAAACAGAGGCCCCTGTTAGTCATCTAGGGTTAATACATATCATTGGACTGAACTGAAAATATATCAGAACCTCCCTGATGTTGACTTTCATGTTGCAGGTGTTCTGGCCTGCTTTGGTCAACGAGATTTGATCACCACAATGCCAGATAGACTGGATGTACTGACTGGCTCCTGTGTGCAAATCCCATGTTCATTTGATATTCCTGACCAAAATAAGTATACATTTAGGAGCACAATACTAACCTCTGGAGTGTGGATAAAAGAAATCCCGTACTTTGATCTACATCCGGACAATGTGATATTTAACAGTAGTAAGATGGTCAACAGATATCAAGGGAAGATAACTGGAAACATGTCCCAGAAGAACTGCACCACAGTCTTCTTCAATGTAACCACCAATTACACTAATAAATACTTCCTCAGGATTGAGAGGCAACCATTCCTTGCAACAGACATTAGAAAGTCTGTTAATATCGTTGTCAGGGGTAAGAGACAATTCAACTTTTAACCAACTATTTTTCCCAGTTTAGATTCCTTTCATCAAAGATAAGAGTAGAACAAGTGGACAGTTTAACTGTTAGTGTAAAATATATTTATCTACAATGTATTACAGATTTTCCTTCCAGTCCCATCATTACTGTCTCAGGTGAGGTGAAGGATGGGACCCCTGTCAGCTTGAACTGCTCTGCTGTCGCTCCCTGTCCCAAACACCCCCCTGAGCTGACATGGACTCTCCCAACACAGTTCACACCTGAGAACCAACTGCAGGAGAATTCAGACCAAACCAAATCAGTTCTCTCCACGGTGACCTTCACTCCGTCATACCTTCATCATGAGAAGAACATCACTTGTACTGCAGTCTACCCAGTAGGGACAACCAACAAGACAGCTGAACATAACATGATGCTTAACGTTTCATGTAAGATTTAGTAACCGGTTCCTGTAGAATAGATCATTCTATCATGTTTTCACTGAGGATTGTAATAGAGTGGTTTTGATGAGACTATTCAATATACCATATCCAGATACATTCTAAATGAACCCCTCTCCCTCAGTCTCTCCTAAGGACACATTGGCCTCCATCAGTCCAGCTGATCCAGTATTAGTGGGCACTTGTGTTAATCTGACCTGCAGCAGTACAGCCAACCCTCCTGTGACAAACTTCACCTGGTTCAAGATCAGTGGAGATAAACCAATACAGGTTGCGTCTGGACACAGTTACTCCCTCATTGTGACAGTTGGTGATGGAGGATTGTACTTCTGTGAAGCAAGAAATAGTCACGGCTGTGGGAAGTCAAAGGAAGTGCAGCTGGCTATTAAAGGTAGAAGCATTGGCACATTCAACATGCACAACATTAACAATATTATAGATATAGATAGATATAGAAGAGATATACTTGTTTTTGTGGAACAGACCGGATAAAGCATGCCTGCTATATGAATCTAGGTATGATACAGCTGTAGGATATTAATTTGATCACTTTTTTGTTGCTTAGAAGTTTATTGCATTGTGGGAAATGCAGATAAGCTTTGATTTACATAAATTCACCCAAAACCTTCACTAAAATGTGGTTAAATTAATGGTATTACACTTATCATGCAGCCTTATTTTGTCCAGCTAATAGAGTCACCACCAATGGAACAACATAACGGAGGAAACGTTCAGATCCTTTTGCTGCAGGATTATTTCACTGCAACAATACTGGCTAAATTAAGATCTTACATCTGTACATCTACAGTATGTGTATAATTTGTAATATTAGACAATGTGCAAAATGTTTCCTCTTTTTGGAACAGATGGCTATAATGTGTGTTTTATTTACAGGGCATGAAGAGCCTGTTAACCCAAAGGTTTTTGAGATTGTAGGAAAAACCTTGGGGTTGATTTTCCTTTTCAGCCTGATCGTATTCTCTGCATGGTAAAAAGATATTCCCAGCCTCAATTTTTACATATTTATCATGCTGATTGTGCTTTTGTATATGAAAACCTAAATGATGTCAATATACCTTTATTCTTGTCTTCCAGGAGGAGGAGAACATCTAGACTCCCCAGTGGGTTTGACATGACAGACCGTTCACAGGGACTGGTGGGAATGGTAGAATTACCTTTTAAAACCCATCTAGAATGTGTGTTTCAGGAAGAATTGAATGAATACTGTGTTGTGTAACCAACTGTAACTATGAAGTCATTATTCTTCTGAAGTGTCGGTCCTGACAACTGATCCTTTCTCTGTGTTCTCTCCACAGAACTCCCCGGTTGGGACAGTGTGCTCTAACCAGGCCACGGTCGGTAGAGGGAACCAAGAACCACCACTTAACAACCTAGATGGTCTTTAAGCACAAGTCAATCAGAGGTGCATTTTATGTATTTTTCCAATGGGTATTAAGTCTTATTATGAACAGTATTGTCATTGTGTATTAGTTTTCTGTGGATATTTTTGTTACATTTATAATTTTGTGCTCTTTGATTATCTGTATATTTGTGCAATTTGCTGGGATGAAAAGTGTTTAACTGTTACTATAGTGTTGATATGATGATGCAGGCTACTCTTTATTTTAGACCATTTATTTTGAGTGTTGAGTTCACAGAGCATCTGTTTAATGGGTTCCAGTATAGAGGAACTGCTGAGTTCAACTAGCTCACTGAAGGCAGTTTAAGACCATATAAAGTCAATGATGACTGAGGAGAGAAGACACAGTTAGTTGGAGAGACAGTGGTCTGATACAAGACAGGAAGTTGGTGCAGTAAGTCTACATGATGGCACAATGGTGTTAACGTTTACAAGTCACTGTTTATCTTCATCTTTTGTGCAGTTCCCAGAAAAACAATGTTATCTACTTTCATCTATTTAGAAGTTATTGCGTCAGCTTTTATGTTGAGTGTTACATTGAATAAATAATTGAGACTGAATTTATTAAGGTTGTTTATTAATTGCCCTGTCATTAAAACCTTTACATTCAATTCCCATGAAATATTTGTCTTATTGGTCCAACATTTAACATCTCATTAAAATGGATTCTATTGAGATTTTGTGTCACTGTTCTACACACAATGTGGAATTATGTTTTTAGACATAAAAATGAAAAGCTGAAAGTCAATATGTGTTCAACACCTTTTCTATGGCAAGCCTAAATAAGTTCAGGAGTAAAGATTTACTTAACTTGTCACATGAGTTGCTTGGATTCACTTTGTGTGCAATGCTAGTTTTTAACATGATTTTTAAATGACTACCTCTTCTCTGTACCCCACACATACAATTATCTGTTAGGTCCCTCAGTCAAGCAGCAACTTTCAAACCAGCTTTTCCATTGCCTCACAAAGAAAGGCACCTGTTTCTAGATGGTTTAAAAGAAAATAAATCTGACATTGAAAACCCCTTTGAGCGTAGTGAGTTAATTAATTACACTTTGGATGGTTTATCAATACACCCAATCACTACAAAGATACAGGCGTCCTTCATAACTCAGTCGCCGGAGAGGAAAAACACTGCACAGGGATTTCACCCACAGGAGGTTGGTGGCACATTAATTGGGGAGAACGTACTCGTGGTAATGACTGGAGCAGAACAGGAGGAATGGTACCAAATACATCCAACAAGTTTTCCATGTGTTTGATTCCATTCCATTTGCTCCGTTCCAGACATTATTATGAGTTGTCTTCCCCTCAGCAGCCTCCACTGGTTTCACCATAAGGTCAGTGGTGACTTTAAAACAGTTACATAGTTTAACGGCTGTGATTGGAGAAAAGTGAGGATGGATCAACAACGTGTTACTTACTCCATAATACTAACCTAAATGACAGACTGAAAAGAAGGAAACATGTACAGAAAAAAATATTCTAAAACATGCATTCTGTTTGCAATAAGGCACTAAAGTAAAACGGCAAAACATTTGGCAAAGAAATTCACTCTATGTCCAACACAACATATCACTGAGTACACTCTTCATATTTTCAAGCATGGTGATGGCTGCAATATGTTACGGGTATACTTGTCATCAAGTGTTATAGGATGAAAATAAATGGAATAGAGATAAGCACAGACAAAACTCTAGAGAAAAACTTGGTTCAGTCTGACTTTCAAAAGACACTGGGACGCAAATTCACTTTTCAGCAGGTCAACAACCTAAAACAAAAAGCCAAATATAAACCAGAGTTGCTTACTATGACAATATTGTATGTTCCTAATTGTCCAAGTTACAGTTTTGATGGGCTTGAAAATGTGCAAATATTGTAGATTCCAGGTGTGCAAAGTACTTATAGACTTACCCAGAAAGACTCACAGCTGTAATCACTGCCAGAGGTGATTCTAATGTAACAGTTTCACTTCCGTCCCTCTCCTCGCCTCTATTTGGGCTTGAATGAAGGACCCTCTTTCAACAACTGCTTCCCAAGAAGCATCGTTAGCCATCGCTCCACAAAAGCCATGTTCCCTGCAGAGCAAGGGGAACAACTACTTCAAGGTCTCAGATTGAAATGCTGTTAGCACACACCACGCTAACTAGCTAGCCATGTCACATCGGTTACACTCACCCCCCTTTTGACCTCCTCCTTTTCCGCAGCAACCAGTGATCCGGGTCAACAGCATCAATGTAACAGTATAACCAGCCATCAAGGACACCACGTGGTGTCAGAGGAAGGCCCTAAAATGTGTATATGATTTATTTTTAATGACAGATACTTTGTTTAATTCTATTTAATTTTGTACCAATTTTTCCCCCCAATTTTGTGGTATCCAATTGGTAGTAACAGTCTTGTCTCATCGCTGCAACTCCCTTACGGACACAGGGGATGCAAAGGTTGTGCGTCCTTCGAAACACAACCCAACCAAGCTGCACTGCTTCTTGACACAATGCCTGCTTAACCTGGAAGCCATCCACAACAATGTGTCAGAGGAAACAACATACACCTGGCGACGTGTCAGCGTGCACCTGGCCCGCCCCATGAGTCGTTAGAGCGCGATGGGACAAGGACATCCCTGTGGGTCAAACCCTCCCCTAACCCAGACGACGCTGGGCCATTTGACACCCCCCCCCTCCCCCCTTTTATGCTGTTGTTTATTATCTATGCCTAGTCACTTTACCCCTACCTCCTTGTACATATTACCTCAATTACCTGGACTACCCTGTAACCTGTACCATATTCTCCCCCCTGAAATCATGTTACAGGAAGGTCAAATAGATAAATATGCTGAACATTATATGAATCACTCTAAACTGAATCTGAACTTTATTCTTCTTAAACATCCCCATTACATGTCTATTTTTCATGTGTGTATTGTTGGGAGTTATTATGTCTGCTTTTGTTTTGAGTGTTGATCAAGAGACACAAATGAGGCTGCATTTGAGGTTGTTCATTAATTGCACTGCTGGGTAAAGTTCGTCCTCAGCTCCTGGGTCTCCTTCTCCCAGAAGGCCTTGGGCAGGTCCAAGAGGGTTTTGAATAGAAGGGATACATCCTTCCGTCAAAATTGACTTTTCCTCGCAAATGTAGGAGAACTTGTGCAGCAGGTTGGGAGAATTAACGTAGCAGGTTAGGATAATTAGATTAAGGTAAGAAAAAGGATTAGGGTTAGCTAAAATAATACATAAAATCAACTTAAGAACCTCAATTTGACAAAAGCTGTATCCCATCTAGACATGACCGTCGGGGAGGTACACCTTGCCCTGAAGGTTGATGGCTCCCTCCTGTGGCTCCCAGCCCACCATGCTCTTCTTGGCAGATAGAAGTGATTTAATGAAAGAGGAAGTTGGTGCAGGAGAAATGTGGAAGTGTGTGATAATCCATCAGCTACAATTACAGTTACTCTGTTTCAGACAAACGTCTGTTTTTCATGCTGAAAGATAATGTCTTTTACTGAACTCAAATTTAACTAAGCAAGTTGGATGGATTTTGGTTTATGATTTACCCATATTTAAAAAAAAATCAAGCCTGTGAGATAGAGGAGAGGGAGAAGGTTATATTGCAGCACGTTTCCATTGTTGAATCAAGGGCAGACTTGACTACTTGGGGGCCTGTAACAAAATGCTGTAAAGGGGTCCCCTTCCCCTAAAAGGGTTATTTACCCACCATACATACATTAACTGCAATGAATATTATTATCCCACAATGAAAAATATATTGTGTATAAGTGTTTCATTTTTGGCAGTAATGAAATGTATATAGGCCATATTAAGCTGTTGAGTCAGTGGCTAACACACACTTTGTGTTTAGAATCAGTCAGTGGGCAGCTGGGGTCCATTTCATTTGAAACTGGTGAAACATGGATCAGGTCAACTCTGCAATGTTTCAAGTAACTGAGACTAATTGTTCTGGAGTAGAATGTTCATTAGAAAATTACAATGTTCTCAACACTTAATATAGCATACAATGTTTTCACAACTGATGTTGACACCCATCACATAGACTATTCAACATCCTGTCATATAAATGCACTTATTAGGAAGTACGTCACTGATGAGATGTGAGATGTGCCACATGAATTTCAGCACTTTGGTTTGTCAGAACACACTATGTGTGTGTGACAGTCTCTCCTGTGGACCGTTTACATCAGTGTAAGGCAAGTGTCAACTACTTCACTATCTTATCTTTATATTTTAATGTTCAAACTAAAGCTTCAATATGATATTCACCTGGTCAGTCTATGTCATGGAAAGAGCAGTAAGATACAGCTGAACTGATTCTGATCTGTCACCTAATACCTACTCATATATCCATTGATAGTGAGTGGAAGCCTGATCTACATGCAGACACGTCATTTAATTGTAATTTCATACATTTTATCCAGAAATAGGCAAAGCAGTTTCCACATAACTGCAATGAGCTTGTTAGTCCCTTTTTTGTCAGCCCCACCATATCCCCATTCCCACCATATAGCAGCATCAGCCTAGTATAATGTCCAATAGTCAATACTTTCTCTCTTCTCTCTCTGAACCATCTGGTCCCTTCACCTCTCAATTCCTGACCTTGTCCTCCAGAGCCTTCAGCTCTCCCTCTACCTGTTGAGGGAAGTGGCTCTCACCTAACAGGGTAAAGTACACCCTTAGCTCCTGGGTCTCCTTCTCCCAGAAGACCTTGTGCAGGTCAAAGAGGGTTTTGTCTAGAAGGTTACAGCTTTAAAAAGAAATAAATAATAAAAAACGTTTTCTAGCAAGTTTAGGAGA
The DNA here is from genome assembly GCF_057628025.1 of Oncorhynchus mykiss. Classification (NCBI taxonomy): domain Eukaryota; kingdom Metazoa; phylum Chordata; class Actinopteri; order Salmoniformes; family Salmonidae; genus Oncorhynchus; species Oncorhynchus mykiss. The sequence continues at coordinate 9,112,757 of NC_143032.1, forward strand.
ATTTATGCAGCAGATTAGGATAATTAACATAGCAGGTTATGATAATTAGATTCAAGTACAGAAAAGGGGTTGAGATTAGATAAAATGCTAAAATTATTCAACTTTTGACGTAAATTTGACAAAAGCTTTATCCCACCTAGACTTGACCGTCGAAGATGGCGCCAATTTCCACCTTGCCTCTCAGCTGCAGGTCGCTGGCTCTCTCCTGTGGTACCCGTGGACTCTCTTTTCACGTCACTTCAATAAGAAGTTATTTTGGTAGCAGGTAAGGTGCAGGGCCGAACTACTGAACGGTCCCATAAAGCATATGATAGCAAAATGTGTTGAATAGTAGGAAATGAGTTTTAACACTGCAACACTTTGTCTCAGCCTCATGGCAAAATGTGAACACAAGCATGATGAGCTATAAAACACCAAAATGAATATCTGCTTCGTGGCAAAAAGTGTAGAATTTCAGGAAGTTAGCTTTAAAACTGACAAAATGTGTAGAATAGTGTTATAAAAATGTTTCTCTCTGCACCGAGGCAAAATGTGTTGCAGAAAGTACAATGGCAAGAAAAAGTATGGGAACCCTTTGGAATTACATGGATTTCTGCAGAAATTGGTCATAAAATGTGATCTTCATCTGAGTCACAACAATAGACACACACAGTGTGCTTAAATTAGTAACACACAAATTATTATATTTTCCTTGTCTTTATTGTATACATCATTTAAAAATGCATAGTGTAGATTGGAAAAGGTAAGGCTAATGACTTCTCCAAAAGCTAATTGGAGTCAGGAGTCAGCTAACCTGGAGTCCAATCTATGAGATTGGTGGTGTTGGTGAGAGTTGCCCTGCCCTATACAGAACACTCACAACATTTGAGTTTGCTAATCACAAGAAGCATTGCCTGATTTGAACCATACTTTGAACAAAAGAGATCTTAGAAGACCTAAGATTAAGAATTGTTGACTTGCATAAATCTGGGAATGGTTACAAAAGTATCTCTAAAAGCCTGGATGTTCATTAGTCCACAGTAAGACAAATTGTCTATAAATGGAGAAAGTTCAGCACTGTTGCTACTCTCCCTAGGACTGGCCTTCCTGCAAAGATGACTGTAAGAGCACAGCGTAGAATGCTCAATGAGGTTAAGAAAAATCCTAGAGTGTATGCCAAAGACTTACAGCAATCTCTGGAACATGCTAACATCTCTGTTGACGAGTCTACGATACTTAAAAGACTGAACAAAAATGGTGTTCATGGGAGGACACCACAGAAGAAGTCACTGCTGTCCAAAAACCCCCATTGCTGCACATCTTCAGTTCACAAAAGAGCACCTGGATGTTTCAATGCGCTAATGGCAAAATATTTTGTGGACGGATTAAAATAAAGTTGAGTTGTTTGGAAGGAATACACAATACTGTGTGGAGAAATAAAGGCACAGCACACCAACATCAAAACCTCATCCCAACTGTAAATTATGGTGGAGGGAGCATCATGGTTTGAGTCTGCTTTGCTTCCACAGGGACTGGACAGCTTGCTATCATTGACGGAAAAATGAATTCCCAAGTTTATCAATACATAATGCAGTAGAATGTAAGGCTATCTGTCTGCCAATTGAAGGTCAACAGAAGTTGGGTGATGCAACAGGACAACAACCCAAAACACAGAAGTAAATCAACAACAGAATGGCTTCAACAGAAGAAAATACACCTTCTGGAGTGACCCAGTCAGAGTCCTGACCTCAAGAGAGCAGTTCACACCAGACATCACAAGAATATTGCTGAACTGAAACAGTTCAGTAGTACAGAAAACGTTTGGTTGAGGTTATTGCTTCCAAAGGAGGGTAAACCAGTTATACAATCCAAAGGTTCACTAACTTTTCCCACCCTGCACTGTGAATGTTTACTTGTGTGTTCAATAAAGACGTGAAAACGTATCATTGTTTGTGTGTTGTTAGTTTAAGCAGACTGTGTTTGTCTATTGTTGTGGCTTAGATGAAGATCAGATTAAATTGTATGACCAATTTAAGCAGGTAATTCCAAAGGGTTCACATACTTTTTCTTGCCACTGTAAACTCAGGGTACCAAACGCTGTCTTCCAATCCTAGATAGGAGAGCCATATCCCTTTTACCCAACCTATTTTTATTTATTTTTTAACCTTTATATAATCAAAGTGGAGTGAAAATAGTGTCTCTGTGGCATCCAGCTCACCAGGCTCCTCTTTGCAAATAGACTTCAAAGAGGAAGTTGGTGTAGGAGAAGTTGAGTGGTGTGTGAGAATCACTCAGATACAATTACAGTTACTCTGTTTCATACCAAGTCTGTTTTTCATGTTGAAACATAATGTGACAACCATATGTTTTGCATCGAACTCAAATGTAACTTTTCCTTTTTTGTCTTGAGTCAAATGAATAGTGGAGTTTGGTTCATGATTGAACTGTATTTTTAAATTCCACACACATTCGTATTCAAGCCTGGCAAGAATCGAAGTCTTCACAGTATCTTCTGTTATTTTGAACATTCAAAATAAATTAAAGAAAATGAATTATGAGTAATGAGATTCAATATGTTCTAATGTACTGCTGTTTGTTCATGTATTAGCTTCACAACTGAAAGACATAGTGTATTTGATGTGGGGATGGTTCAATGCAATGTGTTGTGTGAGTTCAGCTACTCTACCAGTAAGTGTATGTTTGTACTGTTTCAAGGAATCAGTAGTGTGTGAGTTCTCACATGGCTTGTTCTGAGAACATGTTTTTTCTCATGGGCCTCTTTATGTCAGGTGAGTCTTCCACACAGCAACAGCAACAACTAGTTATGAATCAGACAGAGGAATAAGCACAAGTGATGATATTTAATAGTGTGAGCTATATTCCCGTCTGTCTCAATGTATAGAAAAGTGTACAGATAACTCCTTATAAATTGAGTTTAATAGTCTGGATTCAAACATTGTGCTCCAGATATGTGCATGATCCAGTTTAGGGCATGGAGTCGTGACATCAGGACTCCACCTTCCGGCGCCGACAGAGATGGCCGCCTCGCTTCGCGTTCCTAGGAAACTATGCAGTATTTTAATTTTTTTACATGTTATTTATTACATACAGTCGGGAGGAACTACTGAATATAAGAGCAACGTCAACTCACCATCATTACGACCAGGAATATGCCTTTCGCAAAGCGGATCCTGTGTTCTGCCTTCCACCCAGGACAACGGATCGGATCCCAGCTGGCGACCCAAAACAACGACGTCGTAAAAGAGGCAAACGAAGCGGTCTTCTGGTCAGGCTCCGGAGACGGGCACATCGCGCACCTCTCCCTAGCATACTCTCAGTCTCTTGACAACAAGGTTGATGAAATCCAAGCAAGGGTAGCAAGGGTAGCATTCCAGAGAGACATCAGAGACTGTAATGTTCTTTACTTTTCCAATCGAGAGACGCTATCAGAGTCGGTCTAGCCAGCTGGTTTCTTCACCTATCGCGCCGACAGAAACAAGCACCTTTCTGGTAAGAAGAAGGGCGGGGGTGTATGCCTTATAATTAACGAGACGTGGTGTGATCATAACAACATACAGGAACTCAAGTCCTTCTGTTCACCTGACTTAGAATTCCTCACAATCAAATGTCGATCGCATTATCTACCAAGGGAATTCTCTTAGATTATAATCACAGCCGTATATATTCCCCTCCAAGCAGACACATCGATGGCCCTGAACAAACTTTATTTGACTCTATGCAAACTGGAAACCACATATCCTGAGGCTGCATTCATTGTAGCTGTGGATTTTAACAAGAATAATCTGAAAACAAGACTCCTTAAATTGTATCAGCATATCGATTGCGCAACCAGGGCTGGTAAAACACTGGATCATTGTTATTCTAACTTCCGCGACGCCTATAAGGCCCTCCCCCGCCCTCCTTTCGGAAAAGCTGACCACTACTCCATTTTGTTGCTCCCAGCCTACAGACAGAAACTAAAACAAAAAGCTCAGGCCTGTTCAACGCTGGTCCGACCAATCTGATTCCACGCTTCAAGACTGCTTCGATCATGTGGCTTGGGATATGTTCCGCATTAAGTCCAACAACAACATTGACGAATACGCTGATTCGGTGAGCTAGTTCATTAGAAAGTGCATTGATGATGTCGTACCCATAGCAACGATTAAAACATTCCCAAACCAGAAACCGTGGATTGATGACAGCATTCGCGTGAAACTGAAAGCGCGAACCACTGCTTTTAACCAGGGCAAAGTGACCGGAAACATGACCAAATACAAACACTGTAGCTATTCCCTCCTCAAAGCAATCAAACAAGCTAAGCTTCAGTATAGAGACAAAGTAGAGTCGCAATTCAACGGCTCAGACACAAGAGGTATGTGGCAGGGTCTACAGTCAATCACGGATTACAAAAAGAAAACCAGCCCCGTCGCGGACCAGGATGTCTTGCTCCCAGACAGAATAAATAACTTTTTTGTCCGCTTTGAGGACAATACAGTGCCACTGACACTGCCCGCAACCAAAATCTGCAGGCTCTCATTCACTGCAGCCGATGTGAGTAAAACATTTAAACGTGTTAACCCTTGCAAGGCTGCAGGCCCAGATGACATCCCCAGCCGCGTCCTCAGAGCATGCGCAGACCAGCTGGCTGGTGTGTTTACGGACATATTCAATCAATCCTTATCCCAGTCTGCTGTTCCCACATGCTTCAAGAGGGCCACCATTGTCCCTGTTCCCAAGAAAGCTAAGGTAACTGAGCTAAACGACTACCGCCCCGTAGCACTCACTTCCGTCATCATGAAGTGCTTTGAGAGACTTGTCAAGGACCATTTCACCTCCACCCTACCTGACACCCTAGACCCACTCCAACTTGCTTACCGCCCAAATAGGTCCATAGACGACGCAATCGCAATCGCAACCACAATGCACACTGCCCTAACCCATCTGGACAAGAGGAATACCTATGTGAGAATGCTGTTCATCGACTACAGCTCAGCATTTAACACCATAGTACCCTCCAAACTCATCATCAAGCTCGAGACCCTGGGTCTCGACCCCGCCCTGTGCAACTGGGTACTGGACTTCCTGATGGGCCGCCCCCCAGGTGGCGAGGGTAGGTAACAACATCTCCACCCCGCTGATCCTCAACACTGGGGCCCCACAAGGGTGCGTTCTGAGCCCTCTCCTGTACTCCCTGTTCACCCACGACTGCGTGGCCATGCACGCCTCCAACACAATCATCAAGTTTGCGGACGACACTACAGTGGTAGGCTTGATTACCAGCAACGACGAGACGGCTTACATGGAGGAGGTGAGGGCCCTCCGAGTGTGGTGTCAGGAAAATAACCTCACACTCAACGTTAACAAAACAAAGGAGATGATTGTGGACTTCAGGAAACAGCAGAGGGAGCACCCCCCTATCCACATCGACGGGACAGTAGTGGACAGGGTTGTAAGTTTTAAGTTCCTCGGCGTACACATCACGGACAAAGGGAGTTGGTCCACCCACACAGTCAGCGTCGTGAAGAAGGCGCAGCAGCGCCTCTACAAACTCAGGAGGCTGAAGAAATTTGGCTTGTCACCAAAAGCACTCACAAACTTCTACAGATACACAATCGAGAGCATCCTGTCGGGCTGTATCACCGCCTGGTATGGCAACCATAAGGCTCTCCAGAGGGTAGTGAGGTCTGCACAACGCATCACTGGGGGCAAACTACCTGCCCTCCAGGACACCTACACCACCCGATGTCACAGGAAGGCCATAAAGATCATCAAGGACAACAACCACCCGAGCCACTGGCTGTTCACCCCGCTATCATCCAGAAGGCGAGGTCAGTACAGGTGCATCAAAGCAGGGACTGAGAGACTGAAAAACAGCTTCTATCTCAAGGCCATTAGACTGTTAAACAGCCACCACTAACATTGAGTGGCTGCTGCCAACACACTGATTCAACTCCAGCCACTTTAATAATGGAAATTGATGTAAAAATATATCACTAGCTACTTTAAACAATGCTACTTAATATAATGTTTACATACCCTACATTACTCATCTCATATGTATATGTATATACTGTACTCTATATCATCTACTGCATCTTTATATAATACGTGTATCACTAGCCACTTTAAACTATGCCACTTTGTTTACATACCCTACATTACTCATCTCATATGTATGTACTGTACTCAATACCATCTACTGCATCTTGCCTATGCCGTTCTGTACCATCACTCATTCATATATCTTTATGTACATGTTCTTTATCCCTTTACACTTGTGTGTATAAGGTAGTAGTTGTAGAATTGTTAGGTTAGATTACTCGTTGGTTATTACTGCATTATCGGAACTAGAAGCACAAGCATTTCGCTACACTCACATTAAAACCTGCTAACCATGTGTATGTGACAAATACATTTGATTTGATTTGATTTGTATATTGAAATTAGTTCATATATTTTGCTGCAGAAGGAGAGATAGACTGTACTGAAAAGATCATATTACCTCCCTGATGTTGTCCTTCATGTTCCAAGTGTTTTGGCCTGTTTGGCCAACGAGATTTGATTGCCACAATGGCAGATAGACTGGACGTACTGACTAGCTCCTGTATGCAAATCCCATGTTCATTTGATAGTCCTTACTATAAATTGAACAGCACAATACTTACCTCTGGAGTGTGGATTAAAGAATTACCAGTCTTTGGTGGGCGTCCGGACAATGTGATATTTAACAGCAGTAAGAAGGTCAACAGATATCAAGGGTAGATAACTGATAACATGTCCCAGAAGAACTGCACCACAGTCTTCTTCACTGTAACCACCAGTTACTCTGATAAATCGCCCTTCAGAATTGAGAGTCAATCATTCAAAGCAACAGACCCTCAACAAGTCTGTTTATTTACTGTAGTTGTCAATGGTAAGAAGAGACAGACTATTTAACTTGTATACATTTTTCTAAAATTATGTGAATAGAATAAGACCAAGTAGGTGCCTGTCAGTGTAAAATATATTTATCTGCAGTCCGATCATTACTGTCTCAGGTGAGATGAAGGAAGGGACCCCTGTCAGCTTGAACTGCTCTGCTTTCACTCCCTGTCCTGAACACCCCCCTGAGCTGACATGGACTCTCCCAACACATTTCACACCTGAGAACCAAATGCAGGAGAATCCAGACCAGACCAAATCAGTTCTATCTATGATGACCTTCGCTCCATCATACCTTCATCATGAGAAGAACATCACTTCTACTGCAGTCTACCCAGTAGGGACAAGCAACAAGAAAACCTAACAAAACATGATGCTTAACGATTCATGTAAGATTTAGTAACCGGTTCCTGAAGAATAGATGATTCTATCATGTTTTGACTGATAATTGTAATAGAGTGGTTTTGATGAGACTATTCAATATACCATATCCAGATACATTCTAAATGAACCCCTCTCCCTCAGTCTCTCCTAAGGACACCTCAGCCTCCATCCGTTTGGATGGTTTATCAATACACCCAGTCACTACAAACCCACTCAGGGATTTCACCCACAAGAGGTTGGTGGCACCTTAATTGGGGAGAACGTACTCGTGGTAATGGCTGGAGCAGAACAGGTGGAATGGTACCAAATACATCCAACAAGTTTTCCATGTGTTTGATTCCATTCCATTTGCGCCTTTCCAGACATTATTATGAGTTGTCTTCCTCTCAGCAGCCTCCACTGATTTCACCATAAGGTCAATGGTGACTTTAAAACAGTTACATAGTTTAACGGGTGTGATTGGAGAAAACTGAGGATGGATCAGCAACATTGTGGAATAAGTCAAGGGGTCCTTTCTGAAGACACTGAGGATACCAAACATTAGGAACACCTTCCTAACTTACATTTTTAATATTTAATCAATTTTTAATTCAAGCTGTACAACAACAGAATGTGGAATAAGTCAAGGGGTACTTTCTGAAGACACGGAGTATACCAAACATTAGGAACACCTTCCTAATTTTGAGTTGAAACCGCTTTTGGCTTCAGAACAGCCTCAGTTCATCGGGGCATGGACTCTACAAGGTGTCGAAGCGTTCCACAGGGATGCTGGCCCATGTTGACTCCAATGCTTCCTACAGTTATGTCAAGTTGGATGGATTTCCTTTGGGTGGTGGACCATTCTTGATACACACTGGAAACTGTTTAGAGTGAAAAAAAACAGCAGTGTTGCAGTTCTTGAAACCAGTGTGTCTGCCACCTACTACCACACCTCGTTCAAAGGCACATACATTTTTGTCTTGCCCAAACACCCTCTAAATGGCACACATACACAATCCATGTCTCAATTGTTTCGAGGCTAAAAATCCTTCTTTAAACTGTCTCCCCCCCTTCATCTACAATGATTGAAGTGGATTTAACAAGTGACAACAATAAGGGATCATAGAATACACCTGCATTCACCTGGTCAGTCTATGTCATGGAAAAAGCAGTAAGCTTGGTTCTGTTTTATCACCTAATACCTACTCATATATCCACTGATAGTGAGTGGTAGTCTGATCTGCTTGCAGGCACATTGTTTCATTGTATTTTCATACATATTATCCACATATAGGCAAAGCAGTTTCCACATAACTGAAAAGAGCTTGTTCGTCCCTTTTTTGTCAGTCCCCCCATATCCCCATTCCCACCATATAGCAGCATCAGCGTAGTATAATGTCCAATAGTCAATACTTTCTCTCTTCTCTCTCTGAACCATCTGGTCCCTTCACCTCTCAATTCCTGACCTTGTCCTCCAGAGCTTTCAGCTCTCCCTCCACCTGTTGGGGGAGGTCGGCTCCCACCTGCTGGGTAAAGTACACCCTCAGCTCCTGGGTATCCTTCTCCCAGAAGACCTTGGGAAGGTCGAAGAGTGATTTGTCCAAATTTAGTTTTTTCGCAAGTTTAGGAGAATTAGGCTGCAGGTTAGGAGAATTAACGTAGCAGGTTATGTAACGTAACGGAAAAGTGTTAGGATTAGCTCAAATGCTAAAAGAATTTGACGTCAATTTGACAAAGCTTTATCCCATCTAGACTTGACCGTCATAGAGGGAGTGTAAGGGGTGTGTAACTGGTGGCAGGGAAGTCAGACGCAGGAGAGCAGAACTAGGTAACAGCCGGAGCTGTTTAACTCCAAAACCAACGGCATCAAGAAATAATCAACATGGGTACAAAACCCGACACGCACCAGGCAACATGTGCACAAGCACTTACAACAAACAATAGCACACAAAGACATAGGGGGAACAGAGGGTTAAATACAGAAAACAGGACAAAACAAATGGAAAATGAATAACGGATCGGCAATGCCTAGAAGACCGGTGACGTCGATCGCCGAACACCGCCCGAACAAGGAGAGGAACCGACTTCGGAAGAAGTTGTGACAGGAAGCCCATGTCCAACTTGCCTCCCAGTACCTGTAGATCGCGGTCTCCCTCCTGTGGCACTCGGGACATTCTTTTCACGCCACTGCAATAAGAAGTAATTTTGGTAGCAGGTTAGGAGCAGGGCTGGACTACAAAACGGCCCCTGATAGCATATGATAGCAAAATATGTTGAATAGCAGGAAAATTAGCTTGAAATCAACTACATTTTCTGTCAGCTTCATGACAACATGTCGTATAGCATTATAAAACTGTAAATATGATTTTCCGCACCACCATGGCAAAATGGGTTGAAATGATCTCCACACAATTGCAAAATGGGTTGAAATGCTCTCCCCACCATGGCAAAATGGGTTGAAATGCTCTCCGCACCATCGAGAGCATTTCAACCCAGCTGCACCATCGAGGGCATCTTGACCGGTTGCATCACCGACTGCTATGGTCACTGCTCGGCATCTGACTGTAAGGCGCTACAGAGGGTAGTACGTACGGCCCAGTACATCACTGGGGCCAAGCTTCCTGCAATCCAGGACCTATATACTAGGCGGTGTCAGAGGAAAGCCCAAAGTCATAGACTGTTCTCTCTACTTCCGCACAGCAAGCGGTACCGCAGCACCAAGTATCGGACCAAAATGCTCGTTAACAGCTTCTACCCCCAAGCCATAAGACTGCTGAACATTGAATCAAATGGCCAACGGACTATTTACATTTACCCCCCACCTTCATTTGTTTTGTACACTGCTGCTTCTCACTGTTAATTATCTATGCATGGTCACTTCACCCCTACCTCCATGTACAAATTACCTCGACTAAACTGTACCCCCGCATGGACTCTGTACCGGTACTCCCACATTGACTCTGTACCGGTACCCCCGCATGGACTCTGTACCGGTACTCCCACATTGACTCTGTACCGGTACTCCATGAATATAGCCGCGTTATTGCACATTTCTTGCGTTTCTTTTAATAATGTTTTACCTTAGTTCATTTAGTAAACATTTTCTTAACTCTTTCTTGAGTTGCACTGTTGGTTAAGGGCTTGTAAGTAATCATTTCACGGTAAGGTCTACACTTGTTCTATTCAACGATTATGATTTAACTCGTTTAAAAAAACATCACACACACGTTCCCATTGAAGCCTGGGAGACCACCTGTTGGGGGAGGTCGGCTCCCACCTGCTGGGTAAAGTACGCCCTCAGTCCTGGGTCTCCTTCTCCCAGAAGGCCTTCGGGAAGGTTGAGGGTTTGGTCTAGAAGGGATACAGCTTTTGTCAAAATTGAGTTTTCTAGTAAGTTTGGGAGAATTTTTGCAGCAAGTTAGGATAATTAACATAGCAGGTTATGAAAATTAAATTAAAGTACGAAAAAGGGTTAGGATTAGCTAAAATGCTGTAATAATTATACTTTTCACATTTTTGACAAAAGCATAATCCCATCTAGACTTGACCACCGAAGAGGTCACCCATGTCCTCCTTGCTGTCCAGGACCTGCAGGTGGCTGGCTCCCTCCTGTGTCTCCCGCAACATTCTTTTCACGGCACTTCAATAAGAAGCGACTTTGGAAGCAGGTCAGCAGCAGGGATTACTGAACTGCCCCAGATAGCATATGATAGCAAAATGTGTAGAACTGATTGTAGCGTTAAAATTGGAACCTTTTATATCGGCGTCATGGAAAAATGTGAACACAAGCATGAGGTGCTATAAAACAGCAAACATATAAATAATAATTTTCTCTGCACCATGGCAGAACGTGTTGAAATGAAGGAAAGTAAGCTCAGGGTCCCAAATGCCCTCATCCAACCCTGGTTAGGAGAGCATTTTCCCTAAACCTGACTATTTAACCTCACCGTAACCTCAGGCTCATAACATGCTAAGAAAATTCTCCTAATCTGCTACATGAGATCTCATAAACATGCTATGAAAAAGTCAAATCCGTATCAAAGTGGAGTGAAAAGAGTGTCTCTGTGGCATCCAGCCCACCAGGCTCCTCTTTGCAAATAGACTTCAAAGAGGAAGTTGGTGTCGGAGAAGTTGAGAGGTGTGTGAGAATCACTCAGATACAATTACAGTCACTCTGTCTCATACCAAGTCTGTTTGTCATGTTGAAACATAATGTGACAACCATATGTTTTGTATCAAACTCGAATTTAACAAATTTAACTCTTGAATAAATGAATAGTGGATTTTGGTTCATGATTTAACTATATGTTTAAATCCCACACACATTCCCATTCAGGCCTGGGAGATAGAGGAGAGGAGATGGTTATAATGCCTAAAGTTTAATTTGTTCTGTTTAACAATGTGTCGGGGGCGGACATAGTGATTTGGGGGCCAGTTTCAAAATACTGCTGACCTGTCCTACCCCGAGAAAGGGACAATAAATACTGAAGAATTGTTTGAAAATAATTTCACATCTATTAGGAAGTACGTCACAGTTGAGATGTGAGATATGCCACATGAATTTCATCACTTTAGTTAGTCAGACCTCACTATGTGTGTGACAGTTTCTGCTGTAGACAGTTTACGTTACCGTCTAAGGCAAGTATCGACTTCTTCAATATATTTTCTGTTCATTTGAATGTTCAAAATAAATGAAAGGAGATTAATTCTGAGTAATGAGATTCAATATGTTCTAATGTACTGCTGTTTGTTCATGTATTAGCTTCACAACTGAAGGACATTGTGTATTTGATATTGGGATGGTTTAATGTGTTGTGTGAGTTAAGTTACTCCACCAGGAAGTGTATGTTTGTACTGTTTCAGGTGATCAGTAGTGTGTGAGTTCTCACATGGCTTGTCCTGAGAACATGTTTTTTCTCATTGGCCTCTTTATGTCAGGTGAGTCTTCCACACAACAACAACTAGTTATGAATCAGACATAAAGGAATAACCACAAGTCATTATATTTTATGGGATGTGCTATATTCCAGCCTTTTAATTGTGTAGAAAAGTGTACAGTTAATTCCTGATTAGTATATTTTAATAGTCTGGATTTAAACTGCTGTGAAAAAGTTATTGCATATTTTTGATACTGAACATTATCAGATATTCAATCAAAAGCTGATATTAGATAAATGGAAACTGAGTGAACAAATAACACAACATTTACATACTTATTTCATTCATTTCTTAAACAAAGTTATGCAACACCCAATGCCCCTGTGTGAAAAGTAATTGCTCCCTTATACTAAATATCTGGTTGTGCCTCCTTCAGCTGAAATGAAAACCAACTATACATTTCATGTAGTTGTTGATCAGTCTCTCATGTTGCTGTGGAGGAATGTTGTCCCACTCTCCCGTGCAGAACTGATTTAACTCAGTGACATTTGTGGGTTTTCAAGCATGAACTGTCACAATGTCTCATTTGGGATTAGGTCTGGACATTGAGTAGGCCATTCCAAAACTTTAAATTTGTGGTTTTTAATCATTTTCATGTAGATTGTGTGTTTTGGAATGGTGGCACAACCAGTTATTGAGAGTAAGGGGGCAATTACTTTTTCACACAGGGGTATTGGGTGTTGCATAACTTTGTTAATGAAAGAAAATAATAAATAAATAATAATAAATTTTTGTTTCAGTGTTCAGTTAAATAAAGGTCATGAACTCTTACCACGCTGCACTTTGGTCCGATTCCTCTTCATCAGACGACGACACACGTTACAGTGGTCAGCTCTGCATTGTTTTAATTGTCTTTTCGGTTGTCCTACGTATGTTTTTCCACATGGACATATGATGAGAGAGATTACTCCCTTTATCTTGCAAGAGATGATACCCCTAACAGGGATGTTTCCACCTGTATGTGGGTGTCTGAAGAAGGATGTTTTTGTAATGCTATTGCACTGTGAGCATGAGCCACATTTGTAGTTCCCATTTGGAATGGGTGTCAAGAGTGTCTGAGTGGGTTCAGGGGGCAGGTCAGATTCACTAAACTATCCTCAATATTGAGACCACGCTTATAGACCACCAGTGGGTTGGTCCTTGAGGTGTGCAATTGTTGTGTCTGATTGCAGAATATACCAGTGCTTCTTCAGGATTGCTTTAATTTTCTCTGAACACTTGGTGTACTTAGTGCAAATGATTTTCTTCTTTGGTTTAGTTTTTAGCATTTCTTCTCGTAGTTTTTGAGATATTTCCATCGTTGCATCATCAATAATTTTTTCCATGTAGCCTCTGATTTTGAAATTACTAGTCATTTTCTTAGCATTGCTGTCAAAATCTGAATGTTGGCCACAGATTCATTTAACCCTGTATAACTGGCTTTATGGTAGACCATTCCTGAGGGGAAGGGGATGCATACTATCCCCACGTAGCAGGGTATTGAGGTCTGTTGTGCTTTGTGTACAAGTCTGTTTGTAATGCATCATTCTCTTTGATGATCCATAAGTCCAGGTAGTTTATATTTCTCTCAACAGTCTGCATGGTGAATTTGAGATATTCAGAGCTCTCGTTTAGCAGAGTTTGGAATTAATTTAGTTCCTGCTGAGTTCCTTCCCAGAGCACAAAGACATCATCTATGTATCTCTTCCATGAGAGGATTTTAGAAAGTAGGGAGTGTGTCTCTGTTTTGTAAGTGGTTCCTCAAATTGTTTCACATACAGGTTCACATAGTTGGGGGCAAAGGAAAATAGGAAAAATAAAAAACTCTGACTCAAAGATGAAGCAGCTATTGGATAATACCAATTTAGTGAGTTTAAAGATGCAATCATTGTCTGGAGAAACGGTAGGGTCACTCTACTGAAGGAAGTGTTGCAGGTCAAAAAATATAATTTAAAAGTCTGCATTAAGGTGTCTGTAATATAATATACTTGTCTAAAACGAATATAGACATTAATAAATGCATTTCTATAGCTTCCAACATCTGTTTTACACTGAAGGAGGAGTAACAAGATGGCTGTGCAGTTGCCTCCAAACAGAGGCCCCTGTCAGTCATCTAGGGTTAATACATATCATTGGACTGAACTGAAAATACATCAGAACCTCCCTGATGTTGTCCTTTATGTTGCAGGTGTTTTGGCCTGTTTTGGTCGACGAAATTTGATCGCCACAATGCCAGATAGACTGGATGTACTGACGGGCTCCTGTGTGCAAATCCCATGTTCATTTGATATTCCTGACCAACATAAGGATACATTTAACAGCACAATACTACCCTCTGGAGTGTGGATTAAAGGAAACCCATACTTAGGTGGGCGTCCGGACAGTGTGATATTTAACAGTAGTGAGACGGTCAACAGATATCAAGGGAAGATAACTGGAAACATGTCCCAGAAGAACTGCACCACAGTCTTCTTCAATGTAACCACCAGTTACTCTGATATATACTTCTTCAGGATTGAGAGTCAACCATTCCGTGCAACAGATCCTGAAAAGTATGTTTATATAGATGTCAGTGGTAAGAGACAATTTAACTGTTTACCAACTATTTTTCCCAGTTTAGATTCCTTGCATCAAAGATAAGAGTTGAACAATTGGACAGTTTAACTGTCAGTGTAAAATATATTTATCTACAATGTATTACAGATTTGCCTTCCAGTCCCATCATTAATGTCTCAGGTGAGGTGAAGGAAGGGACCCCTGTCAGCTTGAACTGCTCTGCTGTCGCTCCCTGTCCCGAACACCCCCCTGAGCTGACATGGACTCTCCCAACACAGTTCAAGACTGAGAACCAACAGCAGGAGAATTCAGACCAAACCAAATCAGTTCTCTCCACGGTGACCTTCACTCCGTCATATCTTCATCATGAGAAGAACATCACTTGTACTGCAGTCTACCCAGTAGGAACAAGCAACAAGACAGCTGAACATAACATGATGCTTAACGTTTCATGTAAGATTTAGTAACCGGTTTCTGAAGAATAGATCATTCTATCATGTTTCACTGATGATTGTAATAGAGTGGTTTTGATGAGACTATTCAATATACCATATCCAGATACATTGTAAATGAACCCCTCTCCCTCAGTCTCTCCTAAGGACACATCAGCCTCCATCAGTCCAGCTGATTCAGTATCAGTGGGCAGCTGTGTTAATCTGACCTGCAGCAGTACAGCCAACCCTCCTGTGACAAACTTCACCTGGTTCCAGATCAGTGAGGGTAAAACAACACAGGTTGCATCTGGACAGAGTTACACCCTCAATGTGACTGCTGGTGATGGAGGACTATACTACTGTGAAGGAAGAAATAGTCACGGCTGTGGGAAGTCGAATGAAGTGCAGCTGGCTATAAAAGGTAAAATGGGCACGTAGGGCACAATCGTAGGTTAGATATACAATATATATTCAAAAGTATGTGGACACCCCTTCAAATGCGTGGATGTAGAAGAGGTACTTCTACACACCTGCTGTAACAGCTTTCTTCCTGGGAAGGAGAGGACCAAAGTGCAGTGTGATTAGTGTCCATGGTTATTTAATGACAGAAACTCAACATGAACACACTACAAAACGTGGCACAACCCGAAAACAGTCCTATTTTTTTTATAAAAATAATTTATTATCATCAATACCATTCATTCTTTACAACTCATAATTTCCATACAAACTCAAATAGTGGTATTTTTATTTAAACAAAACAAAAACCCCAAACAAAACCTCAGGGGAGCATCTTCCCTCCCCGTCATCCTACAAACTACCTTTCCCTATCTCCCCGTCCCTAATCTATCCCCTTACAAATCTAAATGACACCCAGCCCTAAACCCCCCTTCCACCTCTCCCGGGCAGCATGCTGCCCCCACTTCCTCTCCTCCCTCTTCATCCTCCCCCTCAAATCTCCTTCCACCCTCCTCACTATCCCTTCCACCCCCCAATCTCTCCCTGTCTTCACCATGTTCTGCCTGGCTTCCCACAGCCCCCGTTTAAAGAGACTCATGAGAAGCCAGAGCAGAAACCTGTCCCTATCCGTCCCTCTCGCTCTCCCTACACCTCTCTCTAACCTGGCCCACGTCAATACAAAATCCCCCCTTACCAAACCTAACAACACCCGTGCCCTAGCCCATACTACTCCGGCAAAGGCACAGTCCCAAAAGACATGGCGCACAGTCTCCTCCCTGCCACAAGAAGATCTTGGACAGGTGGGGGATTGCACCAAACTATACCGGTACATGATGGAACGTACCGGCAAGCACTTATGGAGGCTCAACCAATTCAGGTCCTTGAGCCTGTTGTCCAGGCCCCGCGCCTGCACTCCGTCCCAGACCACTTCTGAGATGCCCACTACAGGCGCCGGACTCCCTGCCTTTCTGACCTCCTCGTACAGGTGCCTGTGATCTAAACCTACTCGGGCAACTTCAACCTCAGGGTGCTCATGCAGCCACTTGGCCGCATGACCAAAGTGCCACGGCAGCTGTTCCGCCCGAGGACCCGTGTTAGACCACACCATTACGCTTCTCGCCTGATACGAGAAGAACACCCGCAGGAGGTAACCGGACGGGTGTATCACTGGATGAGCAAGCTCCGTTAACAAGAAAGAAACAAAAATTGCGTCCAGCTTGAGGGGGAAATGTGGTACCCCCCTACCTCCCTCCCCGATGGGACAAAGCATGCGTGCCCTGGCGACCCACTCGCACCTGCCACTCCACATGAACTGAAACACAAGCCTCACTAGAGGCCTCCTCAGACTAGCCGGCAATGGGTAGATGTACGCCAAATACAAAAGAGACGGCAACACATCCACCTTTAGAACCAGGACTTTGCCCATAAAAGACAAATACCTAGCCTTCCACATTGCTAGCTTCCTCTGTACCACTGCGATACGCATGTTCCAGTTTAGCGTCGCTGAGCCGGAGGTCTCAAAATGGACCCCGAGAATCCTCAGGGCCCCCTCACAGAGAGATAACCCCCCGGGCACATCCGTTCTACCGCGCCATCTTCCGAAAAACTTGACGGAAGACTTTGCATGGTTCAGAACTGCTCCCGACGCTCGGGTGAAATCCCCAAAGATGGCAAGGGACCTTGTCAGGCACGAGTCCTTGCACAGCAGCAAGGAAGTGTCGTCGGCGTACTGCGTCATCTTAACACGCAGCCCACCACTTCCAGGGATCAACAAGCCTTCCACCCCTGTGTCTGCCCTAATGGCAGCCCCCAGAGGCTCCATGTACAGAACGAAGAGGAGAGCCGAGAGTGGGCACCCCTGCCTGACCCCAGACGAGAGGTCAAAAACGTCACCCAAGTGACTATTTACACTAACTCGGCACCCCGCTCCGACATATAATGTACGAATCCATCCTATGAACTTCTCCCCAAATCCTAATCGACCTAACACTCTGAATAAAAATGATCTATTCACGCGATCAAAGGCTTTCGCCTGATCTAGCGCTGCTACCATTAAAGGCAGTCCTCTATCTTCAACCCAAGCGATGGAGTCCCTGATTAACTGTAGGTTCCATCTAATAGAGCGGCCCTCTACCCCGCACGTCTGATCCTCATGGACGACGTAGGGAAGGGCTGTGCGCAACCGGTCTGCTAAAACCTTTGCAAGTAGCTTGTAATCTACACACAGCATGGTCAACGGCCGCCAGTTGCCAAGGTCTGTTACTTCCCCCTTCTTATATAAAAGTGACAGCACACCAACAGCCATTGATCCCCCCGGGACCCCCGTCTCAAGGATGGCCTTCAAGACTTCGAGGACCACTGGTCCAAGTATACCCCAAAACTTGAGATAAAACTCAGCCGGCAGCCCATCTATCCCAGGCACCTTCCCTTTTCCCATCCTCCTAAGAGCGCTCTCAACCTCTTCTAGTGAGATCTGGGCCTCCATCACTTCTCTAATGTCCTCCGGCAACCGCCTGGACAAGTGTTCTAAAAACACATTTCCCTGCTCTACATCTATTTCCCTTTCCTTAAATAAACCTTGGAAATGATCAGTTGTCACCCTGACCATATCCTCTGGTTCTCTAACTATACTACCATTTTCTTCCCTAACGCCATGCATTACCTTCCTACTCTGTCTGGCCCTAACCGACTTAAAGAACATAGCAGAACAAGTCTCATTATGTTCTAGAAAGCCACTATGCGCACGCTCCAGGAAAGCTCGAGCCTTCCGCTCCTGCAACTCCCTGAGCTGCGCCTTTAGGGTTGCGGATCTCTCCCAGTCAAACGACCCGCCGAGGTTGCCTGCCTCGTACTCGAGTTCAATTAACCTTTGGATACGATCCACCTCCCTCCTCTCCTCCCTTTTTTTCCTCTTGCAATATCCTATTATAAAAGCCCTAATCCTCACCTTAACTAAATCCCACCACTCTACCACCCCCTCGCACCGGAGACCCTCAAGCCTCCAAAAGAAACCATAAAACCCGTCAACAAAAGCCTGCTCCTCCAGCACATCCCGATCTAGCTTCCAGTACCCCCTACCAAAGAGGCAGACTGGCGACCCCACCTGCAGGAGCACCCCATCGTGATCCGAAAAGAAAACAGGCAACAGCCGCCCAGACAACTTACCCAAAGACCTGGGTACAAAAATATAGTCGAGCCTCCGCTCAACCCCCCTGGAGTTGCGCCATGTAGGACCGTCCATTTTCGGAGTAGTGTGCAGACCACCATCTACCAGACCATGGCAAGCCATTAGCCTGGCAATGGCGCCTGCACTGCTATCCCCCCCTCTTCCTAAATCTGTATTAAAATCCCCCCCTATCACTAATTTCCTATTTGTGACACACAGGGGCGTCAGACAGTCCACCATCTCCCTCCTGTCTGCCACCACCTGTGGTCCATACACCACCACTAATCTAAAATTACAATCCCTTATCGTGACATCCACCCCTATAACCCTCCCCTGCATTACCACAAAAGAATCCTCCACTTTAACCTCCCTGTGCCCACACAAAATCCCTACCCCCGATGAGTGCACCCCCCCAACACCCCAAACCGACTCCCCCTTGTCCCACTCCCTCTTAAACCTATTAACATCCCCTCCATCCCTCAGGTGAACCTCCTGTAAAAAACAAAAATCAAACCCCACACCCTCCAAATAACTAAAAACCGCCCTCCTCTTAACACAATCCCTTAAACCCCTTACATTTAAACTAACAAAAGTAAAATCAGACCCCATGAAAGAATAAAATAAAAACATGTAATACACTCAAATTCTAAACCCAGACAGAAAAAACAAAAACAGGAGACTCACCCGATGCTCCCCTGCTCCATATCTACCGGTGATGACACCATCTGTACTCCCAACATCCCCCCCTCTTCCTCCATCTCACCAACCCAGGATGCAGGAATAGTGTTTGGCTCCGGGGTGCCCTGCACCCTGGGTCTACCCCCACAATCCTCCCCCTCACCAGTGCTGCAGCTGGATTGGAAAAAATTCGGGGAGGCTGAGTCCCCAAACAAAAAACTCCCCACCTCCTCCTGTACCCAGTCCTGAGTCCTGTTAGGTGTGTCCCCACCCAACAGATATTGAGAGCCTGTGGAAACCAGCAGCAACCCAGAGGTTTCTCCCACCCCCATCACTCTCTTGGCCATCCCCTCCCTCTCACTGTCGGCCAATCGCTCCCTCCTCTTCATTCTCTTCTTTGGTGATGACGGCAGTGGAGAGATACCAACCCCCCCGCCCGCCAGCTCCTCCACCATACCCCTCATCTCTTCCACCAGGGCACATTCCCCCCAGTCCACTTGCTCTTCCACCGTCTCCTTCTCCACCACTCCTCCATCGCTTTCTTCTCTCTCATGCTCCTCCACTCGGTTGCCATCTTCCGCCGCTTTTCCTGGTTCTCCTACTCCCGTGCCTTCCGTTTCCTTCTCTCTTCCTTCCGCCGCTTCTTGCTCCTCCTCCTTCCTTGTGGCCTTCCCCTCTGGACCTGTACTCTGATCATGAGGCGTGCTTCCTTCCCCTCCTCTTCTTCCCCCATCCCCCGCCCCTGCTCCACCCCCAGCCGCAGACGCATATGACCGCTGACGGGCCGGGCACCCCCGCCACAGGTGTGCTGACGAGCCACACCCATGGCACGTCTTAGGCTTGTCACAATCCCTCGCCTCATGATCCTCAGATGCACAAAATCTGCATTTTCTTGTACTGCATGAGGCGAATATGTGACCGTAGGCCATACAGCGTCTGCAAAATGGGGGCTGACGTGCATAAAACAACGTCCCCCTGTCAGCCCCTAGGGAGAACATAGCAGGAGGATGGAGGTAGCCACCATGTCCCTTTGGGTCCTCTCTGAGGAGGGCCTGGAAACCTCTCCTCCCATTCCAAAACCCAAGGGAGTCTTTGAGGTGCCTTGCTGAGGAGACGTTATCCATATATCTCCCCAGAAAAGCCCTCACCTCTTCGTCCTTAACGTAAGGGTTGTAAATGTTGACAGTTACAACCCTAAAATTATTCTTCGCCAGGCTTGTTATTTCGTAGTGGCACATCGGCCTCTCACCTCCCACTGCTCTTGCCCTTCTCAGGATATCATCGTGTTTTGCCTCTGTATATAGTGCCACGTCGTATGCTCCCTCCAACGAGTTGCCTTGGAAACAAAACACGTCCTTCACCGTCAGCTTTAGAATCCCCATCAATATTATCCTTCCAAAAGATTCCCGTCCTAAAGGCTCCATCTCCTTTTCCTTCCAAGCAAACCTAATCGTGTTAGCCAGCCCAATCCCAGGGACCGACCGTGTTGATGTATTTAGCACCATCTCCGCAAGGAGAATGGCGCTCGTTCTCTTCTCTTCCAAAACAAGTGAAAAGAAAAAACCAAAGTGACTGAGCCTATCTGGTGCAAACAAACACAGAGACAATAACAATCATCCACAAATCCCAACACAAAACAGGTTACCTAAATATGGTTCCCAATCAGAGACAATGACTAACACCTGCCTCTGATTGAGAACCATATCATGCCAAACATAGAAATAGACAAACTAGACACAACATAGAATGCCCACCCAGCTCACGTCCTGACCAACACTAAAACAAGGAAAACACACAAGAACTATGGTAGAACGTGACACCTGCTGTATGTATCTAGGTATGATACGGTTTTAGGATCTTAATTTGATCACTATATTGTTGCTTAGAAGATTATTGCATTGTGGGAAACAGAGATAAGCTTTGTGATTTGCATATATTCACCACAATCCTGCACTAAAACATGGTTATATTAATAGTATTGCACTTGTAACCTTATTTTGTCCAGCTAATAGACTCACCACCAATGGATCAACATTACAGAGGAAACGTTCAAATCCTTTTACTGCAGGATTATTTCACTGCAACAATACTGGCTAAATTAAGATCTTACATCTGTACATCTACAGTATGTGTATAATTTGTAATATTAGACAATGTGCAAAATGTTTCCTCTTTTTGGAACAGATGGCTATAATGTGTGTTTTATTTACAGGGCATGAAGAGCCTGTTAACCCAAAGGTTTTTGAGATTGTAGGAAAAACCTTGGGGTTGATTTTCCTTTTCAGCCTGATCGTATTCTCTGCATGGTAAAAAGATTTTCCCAGCCTCAATTTTAACATATTTATTATGCTGATTGTGCTTTTGTATATGAAAACCTAAATGATGTCAACATACCTTTATTCTTGTCTTCCAGGAGGAGGAGAACATCTAGACTCCCCAGTGGGTTTGACATGACAGACCGTTCACAGGGACTGGTGGGAATGGTAGAATAAACCTTTTAAATCCCATCTAGAATGTGTGTTTCAGGAAGAATTGAATGAATACTGTGTTGTGTAACCAACTGTAACTATGAAGTCATTATTCTCCTGAAGTGTCGGTCCTGACAACTGATCCTTTCTCTGTGTTCTCTCCACAGAACTCCCCGGTTGGGACAGTGTGCTCTAACCAGGCCACGGTCGGTAGAGGGAACCAGTAACCACCACTTAACAACCTAGATGGTCTTTAAGCACAAGTCAATAAAAGAGGTGCATGTTAATTATTTTTCCAATGTGTATTAAGTGTTTTTATGTACAATATTGTCATTGTGTATTAGTTTTAAATTGATACTTTTGTTACATTTATAATTGTGTGCTCTTTAATTATCTGCCTGTTTGTAGAATTTGCTGGGATGAAAAGTGTTTAACTGTTACTATAGTGTTGATATGATGATGCAGGCCACTCTTTATTTTAGACCATTTATTTTGAGTGTTGAGTTCACAGAGCATCTGTTTAATGGGTTCCAGTATAGAGGAACTGCTGAGTTCAACTAGCTCACTGAAGGCAGTTTAAGACCATATAAAGTCAATGATGACTGAGGAGAGAAGACACCGTTAGTTGGAGAGACAGTGGTCTGATACAAGACAGGAAGTTGGTGCAGTAAGTCTAAATTATGGCAGAATGGTGTTAACATCTACTAGTCACTGTTTCTCTTATTATTTTGTGCAGTTACCAGAAGAATAATATCTATTTTCAGTTTATATCTATTTAGAAGTTATCGCGTCAGCTTTTATGTTGAGTGTTAAATTGAAGAAACAATTGAGACTGAATTTCAGGTTGTTTATTAATTGCCCTGCAATAAACCTTTACATTCAATGTCCATGAAATATTTTGGTGTTATTGGTCCAACATTTAACATCTCATTAAAATGGATTCTATTGAGATTTTGTGTCACTGTTCTACACACAATGTGGAATTATGTTTTTAGACATAAAAATGAAAAGCTGAAAGTCAATATGTATTCAACACCATTTCCATGTCAAGCCTAAATAAGTTCAGGAGTAAAGATTTCCTTAACTAGTCACATGAGTTGCATGGATACACTTTGTGTGCAATACTAGTGTTTAACATGATTTTTAAATGACTACCTCATCTCTGTACCCCACACATACAATTATCTGTAAGGTCCCTCAGTCAAGCAGCAACTTTCAAACAGATATAAACAGCTTTTCCATTGCCTCACAAAGAAAGGCACCTGTTGGTAGATGGGTAAAAAGAAAATAAATCTGACATTGAAAATCCCTTTGAGCGTAGTGAGTTAATTAATTACACCTTGGATGGTTTATCAATACACCCAGTCACTACAAAGATACAAGCGTCCTTCATAACTCAGTCGCCGGAGAGGAAAAACACTGCACAGGGATTTCAACCACAGGAGGTTGGTGGCACCTTAATTGGGGAGAACGTACTCGTGGTAATGACTGGAGCAGAACAGGTGGAATGATACCAAATACATCCAACAAGTTTTCCATGTGTTTGATTCCATTCCATTTGCTCCGTTCCAGACATTATTATGAGTTGTCTTCCCCTCAGCAGCCTCCACTGGTTTCACCATAAGGCCAATGGTGACTTTAAAACAGTTACATAGGAAAACTAAGGAGACTGTCCAACGCCACGAAGCCGCCCTGGTTCAGCAAGAGGCCTTAATGGCTAGACATTCTCATCTTCTGTCGGAGATGCTGACGTCCATAAAGCAGATATCTGATCGACTTACCCCGGCAACAGTTCCCGTCCCAGTACCTCAGATTCACGTACCCATGGCAGTTAATCCCCTGGCTGAACCTCATCTTCCACCTCCCCAACGGTTCTCAGGTGATCCAAGTGCTTGTAAAGGGTTTCTCACCCAATGTTCTCTCTCCTTCGAGCTGCAACCCTCTTCGTTCCCCACCGACCGGTCTAAGATCGCATATATCATCACCCTGCTGTCGGGAAAAGCCCTGGCCTGGGCTACTGCTGTGTGGGATGCCCATAATTCCTGCTGTGCCAGCTACTCTGCCTTTGCTGAGGAATTCAAACGAGTGTTTCAAGGCCCAAGCAGTGGTCCTGACTTAGCCAAACAGCTCCTGACTCTCCACCAAGGTCGGCGCAGCGTGACGGACTATGCCATCCAGTTCCGCACGGTAGCAGCAGCGAGTGGCTGGAACAACGAGGCGCTCACGGTGTGCTTTCTGAAAGGCCTTTCCGACACCATCCAAGATGAACTGGCCACTCGGGAACCACCGGACAATCTCGAGTCCCTGATCAAGTTGGCCTCACGCATTGACCAGCGTCTGAGAGAGAGAGAACTCAACCGTAGACCTCTAGCCCCTATCAGTCCCAGCTCCGAGTCCCCACCTTTATCCTCGCTGGCTCCACCGGAACCCATGCAGATTGGACGTATCTCCCAGGCTGAGAGAGACCGCCGGATGAGGGAGCGACGCTGTCTATATTGTGGCAAACCGGGCCATTTCCGTTCCACGTGTCCCGGGCTCCAGGGAAACGCTCTGTCCCGTACAGACCGGGGGGAACTGTAACGGGAAACATAACCTCCTCCCATCCGTCCAACTCCCGTCTGCTCATTCCAGTCACCCTTTCCTGGGACAACCACAAGCTTCACCTTCAAGCCTTGGTAGACTCTGGAGCCGCAGGTAACTTCATGGATGGTGTCTGGGCGAAGGAGAATGGCGTTCCCTCTGAACCTCTAAGTGACCCCATGAGGGTTACTACATTGGATGGAAGCCCTTTGGGATCTGGACTTGTCACTCATGTCACTACCTCCTTGCGACTTTCAGTTTCACAACACCAGGAATTGATTAACTTTCATTTGATCTCCTGTTCCGAGTTCCCTCTCGTCCTTGGATACCCCTGGCTTCACAGCCATAACCCTCACATCGACTGGTCTGTGGGCACTATCAAGCAGTGGGGTCCTACGTGCCAAGCTACTTGTATTTTCTCGAATTCCCCGAGTTCTACTCCCGAGTCTTTAGAATCCATCGACCTGACCCGAGTTCCCGAGTGTTACCATGACCTCAAACTGGTATTTAGCAAACAGAGGGCCACCATGCTACCACCCCATAGACCTTATGATTGCCCCATCGAACTGTTTCCGGGCACTTGCCCCCCCAGGGGTCGGATCTTTTCCCTATCTCCACCCGAACGAGCTGCTATGGATACCTACATCAAGGACGCTCTGGAAGCAGGCCTCATGCGTCCATCCACCTCCCCGGCGGGAGCAGGGTTTTTCTTTGTGGCCAAGAAAGACGGTGGCTTACGTCCTTGCATCGACTACCGGGGACTCAATGCCATAACCGTCCGTAACCGTTACCCGCTACCCCTTATGGCCACAGCCTTCGAGCTGCTCCAGGAAGCAGTTGTTTTCACTAAGCTTGACCTGCGGAACGCATACCATCTTGTGCGGATCAGACCTGGTGACGAGTGGAAGACCGCTTTCAACACGCCTACTGGTCACTATGAATACTTGGTGATGCCCTTCGGCCTGACCAACGCCCCAGCGGTGTTCCAAGCGCTCATAAACGATGTGCTTAGGGATATGCTTAACATATTTGTGTTCGTTTACTTGGATGACATCCTCATCTTTTCGAGCTCTCTTCAAGAACACACAAAGCATGTCAGACAAGTACTCAAAGGCCTCCTAGACAGCCATCTGTACGTTAAGCCGGAAAAATGTGAATTCCATTCATCCCGAGTACAATTCCTGGGATTTGTAGTGGAACCCGGTCGAGTCCAAATGGACCCCAGGAAGGTAGGGGCGGTAGCGGATTGGCCCACCCCCAAATCTGTTAAGGAAGTTCAGCGTTTCCTGGGCTTCACAAACTTTTACCGCAAGTTCATCAAGAACTTCAGCTTGGTGGCAGCCCCTCTCTCAGATTTAACCAAGGGTGGCAATGCAAGGTTTTTGTGGGGAAGAGAAGCTGAGACGGCCTTCCAAGGACTCAAGCAGCGCGTCCTCTCTGCTCCCATCCTGATACTACCGACTACGGATGAACCGTTTGTGGTGGAGGTAGACGCCTCAGAGGTTGGTGTTGGAGCTGTCCTGTCTCAGAGGGGTGAAGACAAGAAGCTTCATCCGTGCGCTTTCTTCTCACACCGGCTTACCCCGGCTGAGAGGAACTACGATGTGGGGGATCGTGAACTCCTAGCGGTTAAGATGGCATTGAAGGAATGGAGACACTGGCTCGAGGGGGCTTCTCACCCGTTTCAAGTGCTCACGGACCACAAAAATCTGGAATATATCCAGCAGGCGAAGCGGTTGAACTCTAGACAAGCTAGATGGTCTCTTTTCTTCAATCGATTCCAGTTTATCCTCACCTATCGGCTCGGGTCGAAGAATCTCAAACCGGATGCCCTGTCCCGAGTCTACGCTCCTGCCATTCGAGATGACACGGACATGCCTGTCCTTCCTGCTGCTAAGATCGTGGCTCCGATCTCGTGGCAAGTTGAGGATACCGTGAGACGAGCTCAAGCTTTCGAACCGGACCCGAAAGGAGGCCCTGCCAATCGGTTGTTTGTCCCCAAGGCAGTGAGGACTCAGGTCCTTCTGTGGGGGCACTCCTCTCGCCTCACCTGTCATCCGGGTGTAGGTCGCACCTTGGAGTTCATCCAGCGTAAGTTCTGGTGGCCTACCATAATAGAAGACATTGCCACTTTCGTCAATGCCTGCCCTGTGTGCTGCCAGGGCAAATCTTCTCACCTCCGCCTTCGAGTCAAGGACTCCTTCACCCTTTACCTGTTCCCCACAGACCCTGGTCCCATATCTCGTTGGACTTTATTACTGGCCTTCCTCCATCCCATGGCAATACTACTATCCTAGTCATAATCGACAGGTTTTCTAAGGCGGCCAGGTTCGTCCCTCTGACTAAGTTACCTTCTGCCAAGGAAACTGCTGAGTTGGCAGATATGGTTTCTGACAGAGGTCCCCAGTTCGCCTCAAGGTTTTGGAAGGCCTTCTGCCAACTCATGGGGGCTTCTGCCAGTCTATCTTCAGGGTACCATCCGGAGTCCAACGGTCAAACAGAGAGGATGAATCAAGAGCTGGAAACCACCCTCCGATGTATGACTCGTAACAACCCGTCCACATGGTCGTCCTTCATTGTTTGGGCCGAATACGCGCACAACACCTTGCGCTCCTCCTCCACTGGTATGTCCCCGCACGAGTGTCAGTTTGGCTATGCCCCTCCATTGTTCCCGGACCAGGAGGCAGAAGTCAGAGTGCCTTCAGCCTTGAAGTTCGTCAGACGCTGTCGGCTTATGTGGAGGAAGACCCGTCTTAATCTTATGCGTTCCTCACAGAGGTACCAACAACAAGCCAACAGACGTCGCCGTCCCGGGCCTACCCTGCGCCCCGGCCAGAGAGTCTGGCTCTCCACAAGAGACTTACCACTACGGGTGGAGTCTCGCAAGCTGTCCCAAAAATACATCGGTCCCTTTAAGGTTGCCAGGAGAGTTAACCCAGTTTCTTATCGCCTACACACCCAGATCCCTTAAGATTAATCCCACGTTTCACATTTCCTTATTAAAACCTGTTGTTTTTTCTCCCCTTGTCCCGGCAGACAGACCTCCCCCTCCGCCTCGTGTCATTGGAGGCCAGCCGGCTTATACCGTCCATCGGATACTGGATTCCCGCCGGGTGCAGCGGTCCTGGCAGTATCTGGTGGACTGGGAAGGCTACGGTCCCGAGGAGCGCTCCTGGGTTCCTGCCAAAGACATACTGGACCCTGACCTCATTCGTCGGTTCAGGGCCCTCCACCCCGAAAGAGCTGGTAGGAACGTCAGGAGCCGTTCCTAGGGGGGGGGGGATTCTGTCAGGATTTGGCCAGGGTTGTTCCGGTTTTTGGTCACTAGATGCCCCCATTGTGCTTTTTGACCTTTTGTTTTCCCTTGATCCCCATTATTATTTGCACCTGTGCCTCGTTTCCCCTGATTGTATTTAAACCCTTAGTTTTCCTCAGTTCTTTGCTCTGTGTTTGTATGTTAGCACCCAGCCCTAGTATTCTGTGAACGCTTGTTGATCCCGGTGGACTCTCTTGTGGAATTCTGTTTTTGTTCTTGTTTATTTATTTTTGAGTATCTTTTGAGGCTTTTTATGCTATTCCTACCACCTTGTGGATTTACCTTTTTGTCTTGGAGGATTACCTTTGTTATTGTGGAATTCCTTTTGAGGTTGTGGAGTGACATGTTTTCCTGAAGGACTTCTCTTTTTACTTCATTAAATACACCGTCTCAAGTACTGCTGTGTCTGACTCATCTTCTGGGTTCTGCCGACTATTCGTGGCTCAGTAGGTTAAAACCTGTTGATGCCAGGAGTTCCTCTGGAGGAACACCCTCCCCCCGTTCAGCTCAAACGGTGGCGCATGGAACGCAAAAATATTCTTAGAAATATTTAACCTCCACACATTAACAAGTCCAATAGCTCAAATGAAAGGTAAACACCTTGTTCATCTACCCAGCATGTCAGATTTTTAAAATGTTTTACGGCGAAAACACACCACACATTTATATTAGACCACCACCGAAACAAAGACAAGCGGCAGCCATTTTGTCCCAGAAAATATAAAATTATAAAAGCAGGATTAAAAAATAAATCGCTCACTAACCTTTTGAAAATCTTCATCAGATGACAGTGATAGGACATGTTACACAGTACATTTTTTTTTTTTCAATAATATGCCATATATATCCATAAATGTCCATTTACAGTGTACTCATGTTCAGAAATTACTCAAAAATGCCCGCAGGAAATCTAGGTAGCTCGGCAAGATAACGTAAATAGACATCATAAACTTTGGCTAAATATACATGTTCTACATATAGTTAGAAAGATACACTGCTTCTTTATGCAACCGCTGTGTTAGATTTATTTTTAACGTTACAGAAATCGCACACTATTTCATATGCTGAGACAGCGCTCAGTTCCAAGCTACATTTCCACGTAATGTTGGAGTCAACAGAAACACAGATTTAAGCATAAATATTCCCTTACCTTCGATGGTCTTCGTTCAGAATGTTCTGGAAGGGTTCATACTTACCCAATACATCGTTTGGTTTCAAGTCTTGCGTCTTTGTATTAGCTACTGCTAATAACATCAGCTGAAATGCACCCAAAACGTCCTCCGGTCCGGATAAGTTGCGCATCAAAACTTCAAAATTACACATTATATGTCGACTAAACAGGTCAAACTAAGTGCAGAAGCAAGCTTTATGATGTTTTAGACGTGCAAAACAAACTTCAATTCAACCGGGCATCGTTTGCTCTTCCCAGGAGTGCTGGAACAAAGGAATGGCTGTGACCAATTCGCGCCCTAACGCACAGGTTTTTTTATCGCGACACTTACTCCAATCACTCCTATAGGGCCAATTCTCGCGCGATTTGAACGATTGAACGCTCTAAAGAAAGAGGACATCTAGTGGAAGAGATGGAAAGTGTCCCCAGATCCATAAGTGGTCGGGAAGGGTGGGGGCCATGACGTCAAAGTTGCTCCAACTTTCATGGCCACAAAAACTAGTTTGGAAGAATGCATGCCCTGTGAGTTCTGCTATACTTACAGACATAATTCCAACGGTTTTAGAAGCTTTAGAGTGTTTTCTATCCAATAATAATTATTATATGCATATATTAGCAATTTTTGATATTTTTTTTTTCAGTTTACTAGGGGTACCCAATTTCTCCAAAGGGGGCGTAAATCTGCCATGCCCTCAAAAGGTTTTAAGTGACTGTTTCTCACTCCGGAGACCCGGGTTCGTAACCGGGTCCTGACAATCAGGGAATGGACTCTACAAGGTGACGAAGCGTTCCACAGGGATGTTGGCCCATTATGACTCCAATGCTTCCTACAGTTGTGTCAAGTTGGATGGATGTTTTTTGGGTGGTGGACCATTCTTGATACACACCGGAAACTGTTTAGAGTGAGATAAAAAAACAGCAGTATTTCAGTCCCTGAAACCAGTGCACCTGGCACCTACTACCACAACTCATTCAAAGGCACATACATTTTTGTCTTGCCCAAACACCCTCTAAATGGCACACATACACAATCCATGTCTCAATTGTCTCAAGGCTTAAAAATTATTATTTAACCTGTCTCCCCCCCTTCATCTACAATGATTGAAGTGGATTTAACAAGTGACAACAATAAGGGATCATTGAATACACCTGCATTCACCTGGTCAGTCTATGTCATGGAAAAAGCAGTAAGATTGGTTCTGTTTTATCACCTAATACCTACTCATATATCCATTGATAGTGAGTGGTAGCCTGATCTGCATGCAGGCACATTGTTTCATTGTATTTTCATACATTTTATCCACAAAGAGGCAAAGCAGTTTCCACATAACTGAAAAGAGCTTGTCGTCCCTTTTTTGTCAGTCCCCCCATATCCCCATTCCCACCATATAGCAGCATCAGCGTAGTATAATGTCCAATAGTCAATACTTTCTCTCTTCTCTCTCTGAACCATCTGGTCCCTCCACCTCTCAATTCCTGACCTTGTCCTCCAGAGCTTTCAACTCTCCCTCCACCTGTTGGGGGAGGTCGGCTCCCACCTGCTGGGTAAAGTACACCCTCAGCTCCTGGGTATCCTTCTCCCAGAAGACCTTGGGAAGGTCGAAGAGTGATTTGTCCAAATTTAGTTTTTTCGCAAGTTTAGGAGAATTAGGCTGCAGGTTAGGAGAATTAACGTAGCAGGTTATGATAATTAGATCAAGGAACGGAAAAGTGCTAGGATTAGCTCAAAAGCTAAAAGAATTTGACGTCAATTTGACAAAGCTTTATCCCATCTAGACTTGACCGTCATAGAGGGAGTGTAAGGGGTGTGTAACTGGTGGCAGGGAAGTCAGATGCAGGAGAGCAGAACTAGGTAACAGCCGGAGCTGCACCTGGCACCTACTACCTCAACTCATTCAAAGGCACTTGATTGGTTCTGTTTTATCACCTAATACCTACTCATATATCCATTGATAGTGAGTGGTAGCCTGATCTGCATGCAGGCACATCGTTTCATTGTATTTTCATACATTTTATCCACATATAGGCAAAGCAGTTTCCACAAAATTGAAATGAGCTTGTTAGTACTTTTTTGTCAGTACTACCATATACAGTGCCTTGCGAAAGTATTCCGCCCCCTTGAACTTTGCGACCTTTTGCCACATTTCAGGCTTCAAACATAAAGATATAAAACTGTATTTTTTTGTGAAGAATCAACAACAAGTGGGACACAATCATGAAGTGGAACGACATTTATTGGATATTTCAAACTTTTTTAACAAATCAAAAACTGAAAAAATTGGGCGTGCAAAATTATTCGGATAATAAACGTATCAGGTTATGATGATTAGATGAAAGTACGGAAAAGGGTTAGGATTAGGTAAAATGCTAAAAGAATACAACTTCAACTAGACAAAAGCTTTATCTCATCTAGACTTGACCGTCGAAGAGAGGGCCCTTGTCTACCCTGCCGCCCATGCCCTTAAGGTCGCTGGCTCTCTCCTGTTGCACATGGGACACACTCTTTTCACAACACTTCAATAAGAAATTATTTTGGTAGCAGATTAGGAGCAGATTACCGAACGGCCCCAGATAGCATATGATAGCACATGTAGAATTACAGGAAATTAGCTTTAAAACTGAAACCTTTCCTATCGACCTCATGGCAAAATGTGTTGAATATCAGGGAATTAGCTTTAAAACTGCAAATTTTGTCTCAACCTCATTGCAAAATGTGTAGAATAGCATTATCAAATTGCAAATGTTCCTCTCTGCACCATGGCAAAATGTGTCAGGGTCCCAAATGCGGTCATCTGATTGTAGCGTTAAAACGGCAACCTTTTATATCAGCCTCATGGCAAAATGTGAACACAAGCATGAGGTGCTATAAAACAGCAACAATATAAATAATAATTCTCTCTGCACCATGGCAGAACGTGTTGAAATGAAGGAAAGTAAGCTCAGGGTCCCAAATGCCCTCATCCAACCCTGGTTAGGAGAGCATTTTCCCTAAACCTGACTATTTAACCTGACCTTAACCTCAGGCTCTTAACATGCTAAGATAATTATCTTAACCTGCTACATAAATTCTCATAAACTGCTACGAAAAAGTCAATTCCGTATCAAAGTGGAGTGAAAAGAGTGTCTCTGTGGCATCCAGCCCACCAGGCTCCTCTTTGCAAATAGACTTCAAAGAGGAAGTTGGCGTCGGGGAAGTTGAGTGGTGCGTGAGAATCACTCAGATACAATTACAGTTACTCTGTTTCATACCAAGTCTGTTTTTCATGTTCATGTTTAATGTCATTAATTGTTGACCAGTTGAAGAAGGATTTTATTGAAATGGATAACACGATTAAAGACAAACGCACAGCTCTACAAATAGCTGTTAATGATGATGACATATTCAAATGAACTCATGAAAACTAACCAAGCGCACCAGGACAAGTTGTCTTCAGAAATAAAGGAACTTAAAATCAAGAAATTCAACCAATACAAAAAAGACAAGGCCGAGGATAAAGTCTACTTCTGGAGAAACCCTGACAAGGGAGGTCCTGCTCCCTCTCTCCATGGCAGACGCAGGAGGGATGCCGCTTACTTCTATCTACCCCCGTCTGGTCAACGCTCTACAACCAGCGCCTCATCGGCTTCCAGTGGTAGTTTTTTATTCAACCATAGACTGGACAGGCAGAAGGGCGGAGGAGGCCGCAGGCACGCTCATCGACGAGATGTCGCACCCAACGGGGCAAGAAGAAACGACTATCAGAGGCAGAGGAGACCGTTCACACGGTCCTAGAACCCACGAGACTGAGTGTCTTTAATTTATCAAGCAAGATATTGAGCCCTGCCCATGTCTCTTTGCTTAATAAAGGGTTATCTTCTGTGCCTACAACCCAGTGCAACAATTTTGATGTTAAGGTAGACCTGTTTAAGTTTTTTAGAAACATCCGTTTTAGGGAATACTTTAGCTCCCCTAATTCTGACACTTCTATTGAACCAGCAGGTTGCTCTCCTGCACATATTCCGACTCCTTTTAGAAGCAAGAGTTATTTTATACCTCCAGCCAATCGCAATCACTATCGAGACATATTGCAGACTTGTGCAAAAAGATGTTGGACATCTCCTTAAGAATAAACAGGGGTCCCAATCTTTCCATAATTTACCTGAGGATGAAGAACAAGCTTTGCTTGACTTACAAACCGACAAGTCAGTCCTTATTCGTCCTGCTGATAAGGGCGGGTCGGTTGTACTCATGGATAGGACAGTTTATGTACATGTCATAGACAGCTGCTTGACAACACCTTTTACAAGAAACTCAGAAGTGACCCTACTTCCCAATTTCAGAATACTATCTTTACTGTCTTAGATTGGTATTTAAGATCTGGTCAGATAACCAAAAAAGAACATGACTTTTTGGCTATTCAACACCCTAAAATTGCCACTTTCTATACTTTGCCGAAATTACACAAGAATGTTACAAAACCTCCAGGGCGCCCTATTGTAGCGGGCATTGATGCAGTAACGTCCCCTATTGTAGTGGGCATTGATGCAGTAACGGCCCCTCTATCTACTTCTGTTGACTTTTTTATTAGACCACTCGCAGAACAGCTCCCCTCCTTTGTAAAGGACACCAGCAGTATGATCTCTATCATTGAATCTCTTGATCCTCTCCATGAGAATACCTTGTTAGTTACTTTTGATGTTGAGTCGTTATACACAAATATTCCACACGAGGGCGGTATTGAAGCTCTGGAACATTTTCTTCTGCAACGTGACCCTAATGAACTACCTTCCAGTGCATGCATTATAACATTGGCTGAAATAGTACTCACACATAACTATTTCATGTTTCTAAATGATTTCTTTATTCAGACGAAAGGTACTGCTATGGGATCCCCCATGGCTCCTAACTATGCTAATTTGTATGTGGGTTACATGGAGAAACAGTCTATTTTCAATCTTTTCAAAAATGTTTTCTTGCCTCACATCATTATTTGGAAACGGTATATTAATGATATTTTTGTTCTATGGAGGGGTGATGCAAAACAGCTCCAGGCATTCCATGCTTTTCTTAACTCCTGTTCTGATCATTTGAGATTTACTATGCAATCTGATACACGTCAAATCAGTTTCCTTGATCTTCTGATCTTGTGTGAAGATAATGTTCTATACACTGATCTTTACAGGAAGCCTACTGATCGTAACAGTTTGTTGAGAGCTGATAGTTGTCACCCACTTCCCTTGAAAAATAGTTTGCCCTACAGCCAATTCTGTCGAATCAAAAGAATTTGCAAAAAACAATTAGATTTCGACAGAAATATGGCTGAGACGCAAAGAAAGTTCAAGGAGAGGGGCTACAAAAATGATCAGATTAATATTGCCATGGAGAAAATTCAAAACAAAACGAGACATGACCTTTTTCAAGGTCAGTCCCTCAAAAAGATGCATTCTTGTGTTCTAACTGCCCGCTATTCAAAGTGCTCTGAACAAATGAAGGGAATTGTTCACAAACATTGGCACATTCTAAAATCCAATGATAGTCTCGGTAATGTGTTTTCGGACCTTCCCTTGGTCGTATTCTCGTGGGGCAGAAATCTCAGAGACCAATTGGTACACTCTGATTTACCACCCCAAGATATTGCAGAACAACGTCTATTAGCGCCCCTACTGGATTGAAATTACAAATGTAATGGCTGTGCTCAATGCAATGGCACTTGCATAAACGTAGATCCTTCAAACACCCACAAACATGGAAATCGATCCCAATCAAAGGTGTTATTACGTGCTCCACTAAGGCAGTTATTTATCTTATAACTTGTCCTTGTGGTAAAAATGATGTGGGTAAAACAAAGCGCGAATTAAAAGTACGTATCTCAGAGCATCGTAGCACCATTAGGTGTAAATCTTGACTTACCCAGTTGCGGCCCACTTCTTGGAGGAAGGACACTCGATTTCGTCTCTGTGTTATATTGGCATCGAACATGTCACCCTCCCTATGAGAGGGGGTGACCTTGATAATTTTTGTTAAAACGAGAGGCTGCTTGGATCTTTAACTTAAAGACCCCTGCGCCCTTCGGTCTCAACGTAGACTTTGATCTGAAGCCATTCTTGTGATTATTGTGACTGCCATTATAATTGTTTGTAAGCTTGTGTAGTCAAATTAATCTATGATCGTTTGCTATCCATTTGTTGTTTGTATGCTGTTCTTTGTAGGACCTTTTAATATTTGATAATTATCCAATGATATTAGGCCACTCTTGGCCATGATTACAGACACCTGTGTCTTTTGACACTATATAAACGAGTGTTTGTGATTATACCCTGGTGAAGACAGATTTTTGCATCTGAGCTCCTAGAGTGTGCGGCTCTCTTTTATTTTAAAGTTTTTCATATTGAAACATAATGTGACAACCATATGTTTTGTATCAAACTCTAATTTAACTTTTCTTTTTTATATTTGAATAAATTAATCGTGGATTTGGGTTCATAATTTTACTAGATTTTTTAAAATCCCACAGATATTCCCATTCAAGCCTGGGAGATATGGGAGATACAGGAGATACAGGAGATACAGGAGACACAGGAGATACAGGAGATACGGGAGAGGGAGATAAAGGAGATACAGGAGATACAGGAGAGGGAGATACAGGAGATACAGGAGATACGGGAGAGGGAGATACAGGAGATACAGGAGAGGGAGATACAGGAGATACGGGAGACACAGGAGATACAGGAGATACGGGAGAGGGAGATACAGGAGATACGGGAGAGGGAGATACAGGAGATACAGGAGATACGGGAGATACGGGAGATACAGGAGATAAGGGAGATACAGGAGATACGTGACATACAGGAGATACGGGAGATACAGGAGATACGGGAGATACAGGAGATACGGGAGATACGGGAGAGGGAGATACAGGAGATACGGGAGATACGGGAGAGGGAGATACGGGATAGGGAGATACAGGAGATACAGGAGATATGGGAGAGGGAGATACGGGAGATACGGGAGATACGGGAGAGGGAGATACAGGAGATACGGGAGATACGGGAGATACGGGAGAGGGATATGGTTTTGCTGCCAAAAGTTTATTTTAGCAATTTATTGGGGGCAGACTTAGTGATTCAGGGGCCCGTTTCAAAATGCTGCTGACCTGTCCTACCCCGAGAAAGGGACATTAAATACAGTAGTATTCCTTTAAAATGGTTTCTCATACACATATTAGGAAGTACGTCACAGTTGAGATGAGAGATATGCCACATGAATTTCAGCACTTAAGTTAGTCAGACCTCACTATGTGTGTGACAGTTTCTGCTGTAGACAGTTTACGTTACCGTCTAAGGCAAGTATCGACTTCTTCACTATATTTTCTGTTCATTTTAATGTTCAAAATAAATTAAAGGAGATTCATTCTGAGTAATGAGATTCAATATGTTCTGATGTACTGCTGTTCGTTCATGTATTAGCTTTACAACTGAAGGACATCGTGTATTTGATATGGGGATGGTTTAATGTGTTGTGTGAGTTAAGTTACTCCACCAGTAAGTGTATGTTTGTACTGTTTCAGGTGATCAGTAGTGTGTGAGTTCTCACATGGCTTGTTCTGAGAA
Source organism: Oncorhynchus mykiss (assembly GCF_057628025.1). Taxonomy (NCBI): domain Eukaryota; kingdom Metazoa; phylum Chordata; class Actinopteri; order Salmoniformes; family Salmonidae; genus Oncorhynchus; species Oncorhynchus mykiss. The sequence goes on from NC_143032.1 coordinate 9,149,358, forward strand.
CATGGTTTTTCTCATTGGCCTCTTTATGTCAGGTGAGTCTTCCACACAACAACAACTAGTTATGAATCAGACATAAAGGAATAACCACAAGTCATTATATTTTATGGGATGTGCTATATTCCAGCTTTTTAATTGTGTAGAAAAGTGTACAGTTAATTCCTGATTAGTGTATTTAATAGTCTGGATTTAAACTGCTGTGAAAAAGTTATTGCATATTTTTGATACTGAACATTATCAGATATTCAATCAAAAGCTGATATTAGATAAATGGAAACTGAGTGAACAAATAACACAACATTTACATACTTATTTCATTTATTTCTTAAACAAAGTTATGCAACACCCAATGTCCCTGTTTAAAAAAAGTAATTGCCCCTTTACACTCAATAACTGGTTGTGCCTCCTTCAGCTGAAATGACTCCAGCTTCCTGTAGTTGTTGATCAGTCTCTCATGTTGCTGTGGAGGAATGTTGTCCCACTCTCCCGTGCAGAACTGATTTAACTCAGTGACATTTGTGGGTTTTCAAGCATGAACTGTCAAAATGTCTCATTTGGGATTAGGTCTGGAGATTGAGTAGGCCATTCCAAAACTTTAAAATGTGTTGCTTTTAATCATTTTCATGTAGATTGTGTGTTTTGGAATGGTGGCACAACCAGTTATTGAGAGTAAGGGGGCAATTACTTTTTCACACAGGGGTATTGGGTGTTGCATAACTTGGTTAATGAAAGAAAATAAATAACAAAAAAAAAGTTTATAAACTCAAGTTCCCTTTATCTAATATTAGGTTTTGGTTGAAGATCTGATAACAGTAAAAAAGAAGCAAAAGTAGAGAACCATAAAGGGGGAAATACTTTTTCATGTCCCTGTATGTTCATGTGAAACCGACATCAAACTAATTGTTCATAAGAAGGGCCTGAGATCAAAGTCAATATTAAGACAGTAGGGGTCAATGTTTTATATACCTCCTCTCCTTGGTAGGCCAACATACTCAATGTGTGTATATGCGTGTGTTTTTGAGTGAGGAGATGGGATGGTTAGCTTCAACAAAGTGAGCTGCTACTGGATAGTCAGTGTTATTACACCTGATTGAGCTGCGGTGGTTGTCACACACTGACCTTAGAGAGCTTTTTATGTCTCTATTTTGGTTTTGTCAGGGTGTGATTTGGGTGGGCATTCTATGTTCCTTTCTCTATGTTTTGTATTTCTTTGTTTTGGCCGGGTATGGTTCTCAATCAGGGACAGCTGACTATCATTGTCTCTGATTGGGAACCATACTTAGGTAGCTTTTTCCCACCTATGTTTTGTGGGTAGTTGTTTTCTGTTTAGTGTTTTCTGCACCTGACAGGACTGTTTCAGTTTGCACTTTGGTCTTTTTGTTTCAGTGTTCAGTTAAATAAAGGTCATGAACTCTTACCACGCTGCTCTTTATTCCTCCTCATCAGACGACGACACACGTTACAGTGGTCAGCTATGCATTGTTTTAATTGTCTTTTCGGTTGTCCTACGTAGGCTTTTCCACATGAACATGTGATGAGACAGATTACTCCCTTTATCTTGCAAGAGATGATACCCCTAACAGGGATGTTTCCACCTGTATGTGGGTGTCTGAAGAATGATGTTTTTGTAGTGCTATTGCACTGTGAGCATGAGCCACATTGGTATTTCCAATTTGGATTGTGTGTCAAGACTGTCTGAGTGGGCTTAGGGGGAAGGTCAGATTCACTAAACTATCCTCAATATTGCGACCACACTTATAGAACACCAGTGGGGGATCCTTGAAGATGTTTGCCATTCTATAGTCTGACTGCAGAATATGCCAGTGCTTCTTCAGGAATGCTTTCATTTTCTCTGAACACTTGGTGTACTTAGTGCAAAAGATTTGTTTTTCTTCTTTGGTTTAGTTTTTAGCAATTCTTCTCGTGGTTTTTGAGATATTTTCATCGTTGCAGCATCAATAGTTTTTTCCATGTAGCCTCTGATTTTGAAATTATTTGTCATTTTCTAAGCATTGCTGTCAAAGTCTGACTATTGGACACAGATTTGTTTAACCCTGCATAACTGGCTGTATGGTAGACCATTCCTGAGTGGAAGGGGATGCATACTATCCCCACGTAGCAGGGTATTGAGGTCTGTTGACTTTGTGTACAAGTCTGTATGTTATGCATCATTCTCGTTGATGATCCATAGGTCCAGGTAGTTATTTTTCTCTAATCAGTCTGCATGGTGAATTTAAGATATTCAGAGCTCTCGTTTAGCAGAGTTTGGAATTAATTTAGTTCCTGCTGACTTCCTTCCCAGAGCACAAAGACATCATCTATGTATTTCTTCCATAGGAGGATTTTAGAAAGTAGGGGGTGTCTGTTTTGTGAGTGGTTCCTCAAATTGTTCCACATAGTTTCTCATAGTTGGGGGCAAAGGAAAATAGGAAAAAGGAAAAACTCTGACTCAAAGATGAAGCAGCTATTGGATAATACCAATTTAGTGAGTTTAAAGATGCAATCATTGGCTGGAGAAACGGCAGTGTCTCTCTAATGAAGCAAGTGTTGCAGGTCACAAAATAAAATTTAAAAGTTAGAATCAAGGTGTCTGTAATAGAATATACTAGTCTAAAACAAATATAGACATTAATAAATGCGTTTCTATATCTTCCTACATCTGTTTTACACTGGAGGAGGAGTAACAAGATGGCTGTGCAGTTGCCTCCAAACAGAGGCCCCTGTAAGTCATCTAGGGTTAATACATATCATTGGACTGAATTGAAAAAACATCAGAACCTCCCTGATGTTGTCCTTAATGTTGCAGGTGTTTTGGACTGTTTTGGTCAACGAGATTTGTCAACCAGTTACACTAATAAATAGTGTAAAATATCTTTATCTGCAATGCATTACAGATTTGCCTTCCAGTCCCATCATTACTGTCTCAGGTGAGGTGAAGGAAGGGACCCCTGTCAGTTTGAACTGCTCAGCTGTCGCTCCCTGTCACTTGTACTGCAGTCTACCCAGTAGGGACAAGCAACAAGAGAGCTGAACATAACATGATGCTTAACGTTTCATGTAAGATTTATTAACCGGTTCCTGTAGAATAGATCATTCTATCATGTTTTCACTGATGATTGTAATAGAGTGGTTTTGATGATACTATTCAATATACCATATCCAGATACATTCTAAATGAACCCCTCTCCCCCAGTCTCTCCTAAGGACACCTCGGCCTCCATCAGTCCAGCTGATCCAGTATTAGTGGGCAGCTGTGTTAATCTGACCTGCAGCAGTACAGCCAACCCTCCTGTGACAACCTTCATCTGGTTCCAGATCTGTGGTAATAAACCAATACAGGTAGCATCTGGACAGAGTTACACCCTCAATGTGACTGTTGATGGAGGACTGTACTTCTGTGAAGCAAGTAATAATAATAAATGCATCTCAGTTCAAGAGGCGTCACTACAGTCCCTGGTTTGATTCCAGGCTGTTTCAAGTCCGGCCGTGATCGGGAGTCTCATATGGCGGCGCACAATTGGCCCAGCTTTGGCCGGGGTAGGCAGTCATTGTAAATAATAGTTTGTTCTTAACTTACTTGCCAAGTTAAATAAAGGTTTAATTTAAAATTGGAAGAAAAGAAAATGATAGGCTTAGCCCTATTTGGTGAAAGACCATCTTCTGTATACCATCCCTACCTTGTCACAACACAACAGATTGGCTGAAACGCATTAAGAAGGAAAGAAATTCCACAAATGAACTTTTAACAAGGCACACCTGTTAATTGAAATTCATTCCAGGTGACTACCTCATGAAGCTGGTTGAGAGAATACCAAGAGGATGCAAGGCTGTCATCAAGGCAAAGGGTGGCTAATTTGAAGAATCTCAAATATAACATATATTTTGATTTGTTTAACACTTTTGGTTACTACATGATTCCATATGTGTTATTTCATAATTTTGATTTTTTCACTATTCTACAATGTAGACAATAGTAAAAGAGAGAATCCTTGAGTAGGTGTGTCTAAACTTTTGACTGTATATAATTAGTAGAAAATTATACTTCTTGCTTTTGAAAATGCAAATAATTTTGTTCACTTATAAGGAATAGGAAGTACATCACATGCCATTGTCCAACTTGAATTGCAACACTTCAGTTTGTCAGAACTCACTATGGGTGTGATATCATCTCCTTTTCTGTGATCGCTTTTCAAGATCGTAAGGCAAGTATCGACTTCTTCACTATCTTTTCATTTTAATGTTAAGACTCACTGAACTGTTATGACTGGTAATGATTTGAAATGCTGCTGCTGTTGGTTCATGTTATAGCTTTACAACTGAAAGCCATACACTGCATTCAGAAAGTATTCAGACCCCTTTCCTTTTTCCACATTTTGTTACTTTAGTCTTATTGTAAAATGCATTAAATTATTTTTCCTTATCAATCCACACACAATACCCCATAATGACAAATCATTTCTAAATTTTTTTTTCTTATTATAGGGTATTGTGTGTAGATTGAAGGGCGACAACAATTTCATCCATTTTAAACAACATAACAACGAGGGGAGAAAAGTCAAGAGGTCTGAATCATTTCCGAATGCACTGTACGCATTAAGGTTCAATGTAATACATTTGAGTAATTTAGCAGAGACACTCTTATCCAGAACGACATACAGTTGGTGCATTCATCTTATGATAGTCAGGTGAGACAACCGCATTACATTCATAGTAAGTACACTCAAGCAGGTATCAGCAAAGTCAGAGCTAGTGTGTGTGTGTGTGTGTGGGGGGGGGGGGGGGGGGTGTCAAGTGCGGATGTTAGTTCACAAAAGGCCTTTTGAGGTCAGGCTGTGAAAGGGGGGAGGGGGGGGGGGGGGTGCTGTGGGATTATTTAAAATGCCCTGAAGGGGTAGGGTTTCTGATGTTTTCGCAAGATGGGCAGGTAGCTTCAGGGGGAAGCTGGTTCCAGCATTGGGGTGCCAGGACAGAAAAGAGCTTGGACAGCCTGAGCGGCAGCTGCCCTCCTGTAGGGGTGGGAGAATGGAGTGCTCGGGTGTTGGGTTTGAGCCTGAAGGTAAGGAAGGGCAGTGTGTTGAGTTACTAAATGTGTGTATGTTTGTACTGTTTCAGGTGATCGGTGGTGTGTGAGTTCTCACATGGCTTGTTCTGAGAACATGTTTTTTCTCATTGTCCTCTTTATATCAGGTGAGTCTTACACACAACGATAACTAGTTATGAATCAGACAGAGGAATAAGTACAAGGGATGATGTTTCATACTGTGAGCTGTATTCCCATCTGTCTCAATGTATAGAAAAGCAGAGTTTAATAGTCTGGATTCAAACATTGTGCTCCACATATGTTCATGATCCAGTTTAGGGCATGGAGTCGTGACATAAGGAATCACCTGTACATTGAAATGAGTATATATTTTTTGCTGCAGAGAGAGTGAATGTACTGAAAAGATCATATTACCTCCCTGATGTTGTCCTTCATGTTGCAGGTGTTTTGGTCAGTTTTGGTCAACGAAATTTGATCGCCACAATGCCAGATAGACTGGATGTACTGACGGGCTCCTGTGTGCAAATCCCATGTTCATTTGATATTCCTGACCAACATAAGGATACATTTAACAGCACAATACTAACCTCTGGAGTGTGGATAAAAGGAAACCAATACTTTGGTGAGCGTCCGGACAGAGTGATATTTAACAGTAGTGAGACGGTCAACAGATATCAAGGGACGATAACTGGAAACATGTCCCAGAAGAACTGCACCACAGTCTTCTTCAATGTAACCACCAGTTACTCTGATAAATACTACTTCAGGATTGAGAGTAAACCATTCCGTGGAACAGACACTGAAAAGTCTGTTAATATAGTTGTCAGGGGTAAGAGACAATTTAACTGTTTACCAACTATTTTTCCCAGTTTAGATTCCTTGCATCAAAGATAAGATTAGAACACGTGGACAGTTTAACTATTAGAGTAAAATATATTTATCTACAATGTATTACAGATTTTCCTTCCAGTCCCATCATTACGGTCTCAGGTGAGGTGAAGGAAGGGACCCCTGTCAGCTTGAACTGCTCTGCTGTCGCTCCCTGTCCCGAACACCCCCCTGAGCTGACATGGACTCTCCCAACACAGTTCACAACTGAGAACCAACTGCAGGAGAATCCAGACCAAACCAAATCAGTTCTCTCCACGGTGACCTTCACTCCGTCATATCTTCATCATGAGAAGAACATCACTTGTACCTCAGTCTACCCAGTAGGGACAAGCAACAAGAGAGCTGAACATAACATGATGCTTAACGTTTCATGTAAGATTTAGTCACAGGTTCCTGAAGAATAGATCATTCTATCATGTTTTCACTGATGATTGTAAGAGTGGTTTTGATGAGACTATTCAATATACCATATCCAGATACATTCTAAATGAACCCCTCTCCCTCAGTCTCTCCTAAGGACACCTCGGCCTCCATCAGTCCAGCTGATTCAGTATTAGTGGGCAGCTGTGTCAATCTGACCTGCAGCAGTACAGCCAACCCTCCTGTGACAAACTTCACCTGGTTCCAGATCAGTGAGGGTAAAACAACTCAGGTTGCATCTGGACAGAGTTACACCCTCAATGTGACTGTTGGTGATGGAGGACTGTACTACTGTGAAGCAAGAAATAGTCACGGCTGTGGGAAGTCAAAGAAAGTGCAGCTGGCTATTAAAGGTAGAAGCATTGGCACATTCAATACGACACAACATTAAGAATATTATAGATATAGATAGATGTAGAAGAGATATACTTCCTCATGCTTAGAAGTTAATTGCATTGTGGGAAACACAAATAAGCTTTGTGATTTGCATATATTCAACAGAATCCTGCACTAAAACATGGTTATATTAATAGTATTGCACTTGTAACCTTATTTTGTCCAGCTAATAGACTCACCACCAATGGATCAACATTACAGAGGAAACGTTCAAGTCCTTTTACTGCAGGATTATTTCACTGCAACAATACTGGATAAATTAAGATCTTACATCTGTACATCTACAGTATGTGTATAATTTGTAATATTAGACAATGTGCAAAATGTTTCCTCTTTTTGGAACAGATGGCTATAATGTGTGTTTTATTTACAGGGCATGAAGAGCCTGTTAACCCAAAGGTTTTTGAGATTGTAGGAAAAACCTTGGGGTTGATTTTCCTTTTCAGCCTGATCGTATTCTCTGCATGGTAAAAAGATATTCCCAGCCTCAATTTTTACATATTTATCATGCTGATTGTGCTTTTGTTTTTGAAAACCTAAATGAATGTCAAAATACCTTTATTCTTGTCTTCCAGGAGGAGGAGAACATCTAGACTCCCCAGTGGGTTTGACATGACAGACCGTTCGCAGGGACTGGTGGGAATGGTAGAATAAACCTTTAAAACCCATCTAGAATGTGTGTTTCAGGAAGAATTGAATGAATACTGTGTTGTGTAACCAACTGTAACAATGAAGTCATTATTCTTCTGAAGTGTCGGTCCTGACAACTGTTCCTTTCTCTGTGTTCTCTCCACAGAACTCCCCGGTTGGGACAGTGTGCTCTAACCAGGCCACGGTCGGTAGAGGGAACCAGTAACCACCACTTAACAACCTAGATGGTCTTTAAGCACAAGTCAATAAAAGAGGTCCTTGTTAATTATTTTTCCAATGGGTATTAAGTGTTTTTATGTACAGTATTGTCATTGTGTATCTGTTTCTATTGGTACTTTTGTTACATTTATAATTGTGTGCTCTTTAGTTATCTGCCTGTTTGTAGAATTTGCTGGGATGAAAAGTGTTTAACTGTTACTATAGTGTTGATATGATGATGCAGACTACTCTTTATTTTAGACCATTTATTTTGAGTGTTGAGTTCACAGAGCATCTGTTTAATGGGTTCCAGTATAGAGGAACTGCTGAGTTCAACTAGCTCACTGAAGGCAGTTTAAGACCATATAAAGTCGATGATGACTGAGGAGAGAAGACACAGTTAGTTGGAGAGACAGTGGTCTGATACAAGACAGGAAGTTGGTGCAGTAAGTCGACATGATGGCAGAATGGTGTTAACGTCTACTAGTTACTGTTTATCTTCCTCTTTTGTGCAGTTGCCAGAATAACAATTGTATCTATTTTCAGTTTATATCTATTTAGAAGTTATTGTCAGTTTTTGTGTTGAGTGTTAAATTGAAGAATCAATTGAGACTGAATTTCAGGTTGTTTATTAATTGCCCTGCAATAAAAACCTTTACATTCAATTCCCATGAAATATTTTGGTCTTATTGGTCCAACATTTAACATCTCATTAAAATGGATTCTATTGAGATTTTGTGTCACTGTTCTACACACAATGTGGAATTATGTTTTTAGACATAAAAATGAAAAGCTGAAAGTCAATATGTATTCAACACCTTTTCTATGGCAAGCCTAAATAAGTTCAGGAGTAAAGATTTACTTAACTTGTCACATGAGTTGCATGGATTCACTTTGTGTGCAATACTAGTGTTTAACATGATTTTTAAATGACTACCTCGTCTCTGTACCCCACACATGCAATTATCTGTAAGGTCCCTCAGTCAAGCAGCAACTTTCAAACAGATATAAACAGCTTTTCCATTGCCTCACAAAGAAGGGCACCTGTTGGTAGATGGGTAAAAAGAAAATAAATCTGACATTGAAAACCCCTTTGAGCATGGTGAAGTTATTAATTACGCTTTGGATGGTTTATCAATGCACCCAATCACTACAAAGATATAGGCATCCTTCCTAACTCAGTCGCCGGAGAGGAAAAACACTGCACAGGGATTTCACCCACAGGAGGTTGGTGGCACATTATTTGGGGAGAACGTACTCGTGGTAATGGCTGGAGCAGAACAGGTGGAATGGTACCAAATTCATCCAACATGTTTTCCATGCGTTTGATTCCATTCCATTTGCTCCGTTCCAGATATTATTATGAGTTGTCTTCCCCTCAGCAGCCTCCACTGGTTTCACCATAAGGTCAGTGGTGACTTTAAAACAGTTACATAGTTTAACGGCTGTGATTGGAGAAAACTGAGGATGGATCAACAACATTGTACTTACTCCATAATACTAACCTAAATGACAAAGTGAAAAGAAGGAAACATGTACAGAATTAAAATATTCCTAAACATGAATTATGTTTGCAATAAGGCACTAAAGTAAAACTGCTTAAAAATGAGCAAAGAAATTAATTCTATGTCCTGAATAAAATGTGTATGTTTGTGGCAAATCCAACACAACACATCACTGAGTACCACTCTTCATATTTTCAAGGTGATGGCTGCACCATGTTATGGGCATTCTATTTAATTCAAGCTGTAAAACAACAGAATGTGGAATAAGTCAAGGGGTCCTTTCTGAAGACACTGAGGATACCAAACATTAGGAACACCTTCCTAACTTTGAGTTGAAACCCCTTTTGTCTTCAGAACAGCCACAGTTCATCGGGGAATGGACTCTACCAGGAGGCGAAAGCGTTCCACAGGGATGTTGGCCCATTATGACAGCAATGCTTCCTACAGTTGTGTCAAGTTGGATGGATGTTTTTTGGGTGGTGGACCATTCTTGATACACACCGGGAACTGTTTGGAGTGAGATAAAAAAAAAACAGCAGTATTGCAGTTCCTGAAACCAGTGCGCCTGGCACCTACTACCACACCTCATTCAAAGGCACTTCCATTTTTTGTCTTGCCTAAACACCCTCTAAATGGCACACATACACAACACATTTCTCAATTGTCTCAAGGCTTAAAAATCCTTCTTTAACCTGTCTCCTCCCCTTCGTCTACACTGAAGTGGATTTAACAATTGACTTCAATAAGGGATCATAGCTTTCACTTGGATTCACCTGGTCAGTCTATGTCATGGAAAGAGCTGTACGATTGGTTCTGTTTTATCACCTAATACCTACTCATATATCCATTGATAGTGAGTGGTAGCCTGATCTGCATGCAGGCACATCGTTTCATTGTATTTTCATACATTTTATCCACATATAGGCAAAGCAGTTTCCACAAAATTGAAATGAGCTTGTTAGTACTTTTTTGTCAGTACTACCATATAGCAGCATCAGCGTAGTATAATGTACAATGTCCAATAGTCAATACTTTCTCTCTTCTCTCTCTGAATCAGCTGGTCCCTCCACCTCTCAATTCCTGACCTTGTCCTCCAGAGCCTTCAGCTCTCCCTCCACCTGCTGGGTAAAGTACACCCTCAGCTCCTGGGTCTCCTTCTCCCAGAAGGCCTTGGGCAGGTCGAAGCTGGATTTGTCTCGAAGGGATACAGCTTTTGTTTTCTAGCAAGTTTAGCAGAATTTATGCAGCAGGTTATTAGGATAATTACCGTATCAGGTTATGATGATTAGATGAAGGTACGGAAAAGGGTTAGGATTAGCTAACATGCTAAAAGAACTTCAAGAACTTCAACTTGACAAAAGCTTTCTCATCTAGACTTGACCGTCGAAGAGAGGGCCCATGTCTGCCCTGCCGCCCATGCCCTGCAGGCTCTCTCCTGTTGCACATGGGACACACTCTTTTCACAACACTTCAATAAGAAATTATTTTGGTAGCAGATTAGGAGCAGGGACAGATTACCGAACGGCCCCAGATAGCATATGATAGCACGTGTAGAATTACAGGAAATTAGCTTTAAAACTGAAACCTTTCCTATCGACCTCATGGCAAAAGGTGTTGAATATCAGGGAATTAGCTTTAAAATGGCTAATTTTGTCTCAGCCTCATTGCAAAATGTATAGAACAGCATTATCAAATTGCAAATGTTCCTCTCTGTGTCACGGTTTTCTGTATGTGAAGGAGAGTCGGACCAAAATGCGGCGTGTAGATTGCGATCCATGTTTAATAAACATACGTAAAACACGAATCGACACAAACACTACAAAACAAAGAACGTAACGAAAACCGACACAGCCCTATCTGGTGAAAACACAGAGACAGGAACAATCACCCACAAACACACAGTGAAACCCAGGCTACCTAAATATGGTTCCCAATCAGAGACAATGACTAACACCTGCCTCTGATAGAGAACCATATCAGGCCAGACATAGAAATAGACAAACTAGACAATCAACATAGAATGCCCACGCAGCTCACGTCCTGACCAACACTAAAACAAGGAAAACACACACGAACGATGGTCAGAACGTGACACTCTGCACGATGGCAAAATGTGTTTAAAGCAGAAAAGTAAGCTCAGGGTCCCAAATGCGGTCGTCCAACCCTGGATAGGAGAGCATTTTTACTAAACTTGTTAAGTTAGATACGGGAGATACGGGAGAGGGAGATACAGGAGATACGGGAGATACGGGAGATACGGGAGAGGGAGATACGGGATAGGGAGATACAGGAGATATGGGAGAGGGAGATACGGGAGATACGGGAGATACGGGAGATACGGGGAGAGGGAGATACGGGTGAGGGAGATACAGGAGATACAGGAGATATGGGAGATACGGGAGATACGGGAGAGGGAGATACGGGAGAGGGAGATACGGGAGAGGGAGATACGGGAGAGGGAGATACGGGAGATACGGGAGATACGGGAGATACGGGAGAGGGAGATACAGGAGATACAGGAGATACGGGAGATACGGGAGAGGGAGATACAGGAGATACGGGAGATACGGGAGAGGGATATGGTTTTGCTGCCAAAAGTTTATTTTAGCAATTTATTGGGGGCAGACTTAGTGATTCAGGGGCCCGTTTCAAAATGCTGCTGACCTGTCCTACCCCGAGAAAGGGACATTAAATACAGTAGTATTCCTTTAAAATGATTTCTCATACACATATTAGGAAGTATTTCACTGATGAGATGTGAGATTTGCCACATGAATTTCAGCACTTTAGTTAGTCAGACCACACTATGTGTGTGACAGTTTCTGCTGTAGACAGTTTACGTTACCGTCTAAGGCAAGTATCGACTTCTTCACTATATTTTCTGTTCATTTTAATGTTCAAAATAAATGAAAGGAGATTAATTCTGAGTAATGAGATTCAATATGTTCTAATGTACTGCTGTTTGTTCATGTATTAGCTTTACAACTGAAGGACATCGTGTATTTGATATGGGGATGGTTTAATGTGTTGTGTGAGTTAAGTTACTCCACCAGTAAGTGTATGTTTGTACTGTTTCAGGTGATCAGTGGTGTGTGAGTTCTCACATGGCTTGTCCTGAGAACATGTTTTTTCTCATTGGTCTCTTTATGTCAGGTGAGTCTTCCACACAACAACAACTAGTTATTAGTTAACTAGTTAACTAGTTACAAGACATTATCTTTTATGGGATGTGCTATATTCCAGCTTTTTAATTGTGTAGAAAAGTGTACAGTTAATTCCTGATTAGTGTATTTAATAGTCTGGATTTAAACTGCTGTGAAAAAGTTTTTGCATATTTTCAGATATTCAATCAAAAGATGATATTAGATAAATGGAACCTGAGTGAACAAATAACACAACATTTACATACTTATTTAATTTATTTCTTAAACAAAGTTATGCTCCCCTACACTAAATAACTGGCTGTGCCTCCTTCAGCTGAAATTACATTCCCTGTAATTGTTGATCAGTCTCTCACATTGTTGTGGAGGAATTTTGGCAAACTGTCCCATGCAGATCTGCTTTAACTCAGTGACATTCATGGTTTTTCAAGCATGAACTGCTCATTTCAAGTCCTGCCACAATATCTCAATTGGGATTAGGTCTGGACATTGAGTAGGCCATTCCAAAACTTTAAATTTGTTGCTTTTAATCCCTTTTCATGTATACTTGATTGTGTGTTTTGGAATGGTGGCACAACCAGTTATTGAGAGTAAGGGGGCAATTACTTTTTCACACAGGGGTATTGGGTGTTGCATAACTTTGTTAATGAAAGAAAATAAATAACTATAAAATAAGTTTATAAACTCAAGTTCCCTTTATCTAATATTAGGTTTTGGTTGAAGATCTGATAACAGTAAAAAAAATAAGTAAAAATAGAGAACCATAAAGGGGGAAATACTTTTCCATGTCTCTGTATGTTCATGTGAAACCAACATCAGTGTGCAGTTAACAGTATAGCTTCCACCACTGTCCCTGTATGTTCATGTTAAACCGACATCAGTGTGCAGTTAACAGTATAGCTTCCACCACTGTCCCTGTATGTTCATGTGAAACCGACATCAGTGTGCAGTTAACAGTATATCTTCCACCACTGTCCCTGTATGTTCATGTTAAACCGACATCAGTGTGCAGTTAACAGTATAGCTTCCACCACTGTCCCTGTATGTTCATGTTAAACCGACATCAGTGGGCAGTTAACAGTATAGCTTCCACCACTGTCCCTGTATGTTCATGTGAAACCAACATCAGTGTGCAGTTAACAGTATAGCTTCCACCACTGTCCCTGTATGTTCATGTTAAACCGGCATCAGTGTGCAGTTAACAGTATAGCTTCCACCACTGTCCCTGTATGTTCATGTGAAACCGACATCAGTGTGCAGTTAACAGTATAACTTCCACCACTGTCCCTGTATGTTCATGTTAAACCGGCATCAGTGTGCAGTTAACAGTATAACTTCCACCACTGTCCCTATCACCACTCCTTGACAACATACCTACCAATTGAAAAATCACCTGTACATAGAAATAAGTTAATATTATGTGAGCGGACCAAGTCATTTGGTGTCATTCTAAAACAGAAAGGTGGAATAAACAAGTCAGGAGTAGGTTCTTGGTTGAACGCAGTTCTCTATTGAGAGATTTCTGACAATACCAACACTTCAACACAATCAATGAGAATCTCCCAAGGAACAACATACATCTTCTTCTTTAGATGACACAGGAACACAAGACGATTATCTTTAAACTTTAACAACAATCACAGATTTGTCACTGTCTTAATGGCTCTTCTTTGGCTAGCTCCCTTCTCTTGGTAGCCATTCTACACAGAGGATTTGTCTCTCCTCTCCCTGCTGGTTCCATCCTCTCTCTTATAGGGGAAAGAGATATGTCATTAGTACCATCAGCTGTGCTTAATTACCTCTGGTTACCTTGTCTCAACATGCCTTGTTGGGCTACTATCCGTGAGCCCAGCCTGCCCTCTGGTGGTCCTTCCACAACTATTATTATTGGGAGAGACTGTAACAGTGATGGGTATAAACTCTGGATCGCTGATTCTATGTAACGGCCTATGAGAGACTATGAAACCACCGGTCTCTATATATGGTACTCCCCAGAATAAGCAGTCCTCCATGATAATGAATAGAATTCTACAGTATTTAAATCAAATGTTTCAAGGACTATATTACATGTATTTCAGTATTTTGTTGTAGAAGGGACAGTAAAGTTAGTACTCTATAAATAAAATACTTTAATATCTGTACATGTTTATTTATTGTATTTGTTATGTTCAGGTGATATAAAAAGCATTATCTGGAGCACACCCAGAGAAAATGACTTAGTGTAGAGGTGCTGACTAACGGTGAATACACTGTAAGCTATAAAAACAAAGAGAGTTGAACACTCTATATATATATATATAAACTCCCAGTCATTTATTAAGGAAAACACCAACGTTTCGGCATCACTGTTCCTTCTTCAGGGTAAAGTCATTAATGCTTGAACCAGGTTATGTAGATAAACAGTGTAATTAGTGCAACCAATAACAATCATAAGGGTTGTGTCACAATTATGAGGTTAATTAGAGTGAATTGAGTGAAACTGTTAAAAGACAATAGTTTACATCATATTGAATATATTAGCCTATTGTTATCATTAACATTAGAATAAGATAAACTGTAGAAAGAATACAAAATATTAGCCTATTGTTATCCTTAAAATTAGCATAAGATTAGCATCAACATACATTATTGTTTAATTTAATTTCAAATGTATTTAATTGTTTCCAATTTCATAAAATGTTGTTACATGTAATCTTTTGGTTCATCAATAATGCACAATAAGCATCATCAACAGGGGGAACATATTGGTTGTACGCTGATAAACTGTAGAAAGAATATATTGATTTATAAGACTTCTTCATCAAACTAATTGTTCATAAGAAGGTCCTGAGATCAAAGTCAATATTAAGACAGTAGGGGTCAATGTTTTTAAATACCTCCTCTCCTTGGTTGGCCAACATGCTCAATGTGTGTGTATATGCGTGTGTTTTTGAGTGAGGAGATGGGATGGTTAGCTTCAACAAAGTGAGCTGCTACTGGATAGTCAGTGTTATTACACCTGATTGAGCTGCGGTGGTTGTCACACCCTGACCTTAGAGAGCTTTTTATGTCTCTATTTTGGTTTTGTCAGGGTGTGATTTGGGTGGGCATTCTATGTTCCTTTCTCTATGTTTTGTATTTCTTTGTTTTGGCCGGGTATGGTTCTCAATCAGGGACAGCTGACTATCGTTGTCTCTGATTGGGAACCATACTTAGGTAGCTTTTTCCCACCTATGTTTTGTGGGTAGTTGTTTTCTGTTTAGTGTTTTCTGCACCTGACAGGACTGTTTCAGTTTGGTCTTTTTGTGTCAGTGTTCAGTTAAATAAAGGTCATGAACACTTACCACGCTGCTCTTTGGTCCAATTCCTCCTCATCAGACGACGACACACGTTACAGTGGTCAGCTATGCATTGTTTTAATTGTCTTTTCGGTTGTCCTACGTAGGCTTTTCCACATGAACATGTGATGAGACAGATTACTCCCTTTATCTTGCAAGAGATGATACCCCTAACAGGGATGTTTCCACCTGTATGTGGGTGTCTGAAGAATGATGTTTTTGTAGTGCTATTGCACTGTGAGCATGAGTCACATTGGTATTTCCAATTTGGATTGTGTGTCAAGACTGTCTGAGTGGGCTCATGGGGCAGGTCAGATCTCACTAAGCCATCCTGGGTTGAATTTGAGATATTCAGAGCTCTCGCTTAGCAGAGTTTGGAATTCATTTAGTTCCTGCTGACTTCCTTCCCAGAGCACAAAGACATCATCTATGTATCTCTTCCATGAGAGGATTTTAGAAAGTAGGGAGTGTGTGTCTGTTTTGTGAGTGTTTCCTCAAATTGTTCCACATATAGTTGGGGGCAAAGGAAAAAAGGAAAAACTCTGACTCAAAGATGAAGCAGCTATTGGATAATACCAATTTAGTGAGTTTCAAGATGCAATCATTGGATGGAGAAACGCTAGGGTCTCTCTACTGAAGGAAGTGTTGCAGGTCACAAAATATAATTTAAAAGTCTGCATTAAGGTGTCTGTAATAGAATATACTTGTCTAAAACGAATATAGACATTAATACATGCATTTCTATATCTTCCTACATCTGTTTTACACTGGAGGAGGAGTAACAAGATGGTTGTGCAGTTGCCTCCAAACAGAGGCCCCTGTCAGTCATCTAGGGTTAATACATATCATTGGACTGAACTGAAAATATATCAGAACCTCCCTGATGTTGTATTTTATGTTGCAGGTGTTTTGGCCTGCTTTGGTCAACGAAATTTGATCGTCACAATGCCAGATAGACTGGATGTACTGACTGGCTCCTGTGTGCAAATCCCATGTTCATTTGATATTCCTGACATACATTACTATACATTTAACAGCACAATACTAACCTCTGGAGTGTGGATTAAAGAATCCCTATACTTTGGTGGGCGTCCGGACAGAGTGATATTTAACAGTAGTGAGACGGTCAACAGATATCAAGGGAAGATAACTGGAAACATGTTCCAGAAGAACTGCACCACAGTCTTCTTCAATGTAACCACCAATTACACTGATATATACTTCTTCAGGATTGAGAGTCGACCATTCCGTGGAACAGATCCTGATATGTCTGTTAATATAGTTGTCAGTGGTAAGAGACAATTTAACTGTTTAAACTATTTCACAGTTTAGATTCCTTGCATCAAAGATAAGAGTAGAACAAGTGGACAGTTTAACTGTTAGTGTAAAATATATTTATCTACAATGTATTACAGATTTGCCTTCCAGTCCCGTCCTTACTTTCTCAGGTGAGGTGAAGGAAGGGACCCCTGTCAGTTTGAACTGCTCTGCTGTTGCTCCCTGTCCCGAACACCCCCCTGAGCTGACATGGACTCTCCCAACACAGTTCACAACTGAGAACCAACTGCAGGAGAATCCAGACCAAACTAAATCCGTTCTCTCCACGGTGACCTTCACTCCGTCATACCTTCATCATGAGAAGAACATCACTTGTACCTCAGTCTACCCAGTAGGGACAAGCAACAAGAGAGCTGAACAGAACATGGTGCTTAACGTTTCATGTAAGATTTAGTCACCGGTTCCTGTAGAATAGATCATTCTATCATGTTTTCACTGATTATTAAGAGTGGTTTTGATGAGACTTTTCAATATACCATATCCAGATACATTCTAAATGAACCCCTCTCCCTCAGTCTCTCCTAAGGACACCTCAGCCTCCATCAGTCCAGCTGATCCAGTATTAGTGGGCAGCTGTGTTAATCTGACCTGCAGCAGTATAGCCAACCCTCCTGTGACAACCTTCACCTGGTTCCAGATCTGTGGAGAAAAACAAATACAGGTAGCATCTGGACAGAGCTACACCCTCAATGTGACTGCTGGTGATGGAGGACTGTACTACTGTGAAGCAAGAAATAGTCACGGCTGTGGGAAGTCGAATGAAGTGCAGCTGGCTATAAAAGGTAAGATGGGCACGTAGGGCACAATCGTAGGTTAGATATACAATATATATTCAAAAGTATGTGGACACCCCTTCAAATGCGTGGATGTAGAAGAGGTACTTCTACACACCTGTTGTAACGTCTTTCTTCTTGGAAAGGAGAGGACCAAAGTGCAGTGTGATTAGTGTCCATGGTTATTTAATGACAGAAACTCAACATGAACACACTACAAAACAATAAACGTGGCAAAACCCAAAAACAGTCCTATCTGTTGCAGAGAACACAGAGACAGGAGACAATCATCCACAAATCCCAACACAAAACAGGCTACCTAAATATGGCTCCCAATCAGAGACAATGACTAACACCTGCCTCTGATTGAGAACCATATCAGGCCAAACATAGAAATAGACAAACTAGACACAACATAGAATGCCCACCCAGCTCACGTCCTGACCAACACTAAAACAAGGAAAACACACAAGAACTATGGTCAGAACGTGACACCTGCTGTATGTATCTAGGTATGATACGGTTTTAGGATCTTAATTTGATCACTATATTGTTGCTTAGAAGTTTATTGCATTGTGGGAAACACAGATAAGCTTTGTGATTTGCATATATTCAACAGAATCCTGCACTAAAACATGGTTATATTAATAGTATTACACTTATCATGCAGCCTTATTTTGTCCAGCTAATAGACTCACCACCAATGGATCAACATTACAGAGGAAACGTTCAAGTCCTTTTGCTGCAGGATTATTTCACTGCAACAATACTGGCTAAATTAAGATCTTACATCTGTACATCTACAGTATGTGTATAATTTGTAATATTAGACAACGTGCAAAATGTTTCCTCTTTTTGGAACAGATGGCTATAATGTGTGTTTAATTTACAGGGCATGAAGAGCCTGTTAACCCAAAGGTTTTTGAGATTGTAGGAAAAACCTTGGGGTTGATTTTCCTTTTCAGCCTGATCGTATTCTCTGCATGGTAAAAAGATATTCCCAGCCTCAGTTTTAACATATTTATCATGCTGATTGTGCTTTTGTATATGAAAACCTAAATGAATGTCAATATACCTTTATTCTTGTCTTCCAGGAGGAGGAGAACATCTAGACTCCCCAGTGGGTTTGACATGACAGACCGTTCACAGGGACTGGTGGGAATGGTAGAATAAACCTTTAAAACCCATCTAGAATGTGTGTTTCAGGAAGAATTGAATGAATACTGTGTTGTGTAACCAACTGTAACAATTAAGTCATTATTCTTCTGAAGTGTCGGTCCTGACAACTGTTCCTTTCTCTGTGTTCTCTCCACAGAACTCCCCGGTTGGGACAGTGTGCTCTAACCAGGCCACGGTCGGTAGAGGGAACCAGTAACCACCACTTAACAACTTAGATGGTCTTTAAGCACAAGTCAATAAAAGTGGTGCATGTTAATTATTTTTCCAATGTGTATTAAGTGTTTTTATGTACAATATTGTCATTGTGTATTAGTTTTAAATTGATACTTTTGTTACCTTTATAATTGTGTACTCTTTGATTATCTGCATATTTGTAGAATTCTCTGGGATGAAAATAGTTTAACTGTTACTATAGTGTTGATATGATGATGCAGGCTACTCTTTATTTTTGCCCATTGATTTTGAGTGTTGAGTTCACAGAGCATCTGTTTAATGGGTTTCAGTATAGAGGAACTGCTGAGTTCAACTAGCTCACTGAAGGCAGTTTAAGACCATATAAAGTCAATGATGACTGAGGAGAGAAGACAGTTAGTTGGAGAGACAGTGGTCTGATACAAGACAGGAAGTTGGTGCAGGAAGTCTAAATGATGGCAGAATGGTGTTAACATCTACTAGTCACTGTTTCTCTTATTATTTTGTGCAGTTCCCAGAATAATAATATGATCTATTTTCAGTTTATATCTATTTAGAAGTAATTATTTCAGTTTTTATGTTGAGTGTTAAATCAAAGAAACAATTGAGACTGAATTTAAGGTTGTTTATTAATTGCCCTGCAATAAACCTTTACATTAAATTTCCATGAAATCTTTTGGTCTTATTGGTCCAACATTTAACATATCTCATTAAAATGGATTCTATTGAGATTTTGTGTCACTGTTCTACACACAATGTGGAATTATGTTTTTAGACATAAAAATGAAAAGCTGAAAGTCAATATGCATTCAACACCATTTCCATGTCAAGCCTAAATGAGTTCAGGAGTAAAGATTTCCTTAACTAGTCACATGAGTTGCATGGATTCACTCTGTGTGCAATACTAGTGTTTAACATGATTTTTAAATGACTACCTCGTCTCTGTACCCCACACATACAATTATCTGTTAGATCCCTCAGTCAAGCAGCAACTTTCAAACAGATATAACCAGCTTTTCCATTGCCTCACAACGAAGAGCACCTGTTGGTAGATGGGTAAAAAGAAAATAAATCTGACATTGAAAACCCCTTTGAGCATAGTGAGTTTATTAATTACACTTTGGATGGTTTATCAATACACCCAATCACTACAAAGATACAGGCGTCCTTCATAACTCAGTCGCCGGAGAGGAAAAACACTGCACAGGGATTTCACCCACTGGAGGTTGGTGGCACATTATTTGGGGAGAACGCACTCGTGGTAATGACTGGAGCAGAACAGGTGGAATGGTACCAAATTCATCCAACAAGTTTTCCATGTGTTTGATTCCATTCCATTTGCTCCGTTCCAGACATTATTATGAGTTGTCTTCCCCTCAGCAGCCTCCACTGGTTTCACCATAAGGTCAATGGTGACTTTAAAACAGTTACATAGTTTAACGGCTGTGATTGGAGAAAACTGAGGATGGATCAACAACGTGTTACTTACTCCATAATACTAACCTAAATGACAAAGTGAAAAGAAGGAAACATGTACAGAATTAAAATATTCTAAAACATGCATTCTGTTTGCAATAAGGCACTAAAGTAAAACTGCTTAAAAATGAGCAAAGAAATTAATTCTATGTCCTGAATAAAATGTGTATGTTTGGGGCAAATCCAACACAACACATCACTGAGTTCCACTCTTCATATTTTCAAGGTGATGGCTGCACCATGTTATGGGCATTCTATTTAATTCAAGCTGTAAAACAACAGAATGTGGAATAAGTCAAGGGGTCCTTTCTGAAGACACTGAGGATACCAAACATTAGGAACACCTTCCTAACTTTGAGTTGAAACCCCTTTTGTCTTCAGAACAGCCACAGTTCATCAGGGAATGGACTCTACCAGGAGGCGAAAGCGTTCCACAGGGATGTTGGCCCATTATGACTCCAATGCTTCCTACAGTTGTGTCAAGTTGGATGGATGTTTATTGGGTGGTGGACCATTCTTGATACACACCGGGAACTGTTTAGAGCGAGATAAAAAAAAAACAGCAGTATTGCAGTTCCTGAAACCAGTGCGCCTGGCACCTACTACCACACCTCATTCAAAGGCACTTCCATTTTTTGTCTTGCCTAAACACCCTCTAAATGGCACACATACACAACACACTTCTCAATTGTCTCAAGGCTTAAAAATCCTTCTTTAACCTGTCTCCTCCCCTTCGTCTACACTGAAGTGGATTTAACAAGTGACTTCAATAAGGGATCATAGCTTTCACTTGGATTCACCTGGTCAGTCTATGTCATGGAAAGAGCTGTACGATTGGTTCTGTTTTATCACCTAATACCTACTCATATATCCATTGATAGTGAGTGGTAGCCTGATCTGCATGCAGGCACATCGTTTCATTGTATTTTCATACATTTTATCCACATATAGGCAAAGCAGTTTCCACAAAATTGAAATGAGCTTGTTAGTACTTTATTGTCAGTACTACCATATAGCAGCATCAGCGTAGTATAATGTATAATGTCCAATAGTCAATACTTTCTCTCTTCTCTCTCTGAATCAGCTGGTCCCTCCACCTCTCAATTCCTGACCTTGTCCTCCAGAGCCTTCAGCTCTCCCTCCACCTGCTGGGTAAAGTACGCCCTCAGCTCCTGGGTCTCCTTCTCCCAGAAGGCCTTGGGCAGGTCGAAGCTGGATTTGTCTCGAAGGGATACAGCTTTTGTGAAAATGTAGTTTTCTAGCAAGTTTAGCAGAATTTATGCAGCAGGTTAGGATAATTAACGTATCAGGTTATGATGATTAGATGAAAGTACGGAAAAGGGTTAGGATTAGCTAAAATGCTAAAAGAATACAACTTCAACTAGACAAAAGCTTCATCTCATCTAGACTTGACCGTCGAAGAGAGGGCCCATGTCTACCCTGCCGCCCATGCCCTGCAGGCTCTCTCCTGTTGCACATGGGACACACTCTTTTCACAACACTTCAATAAGAAATTATTTTGGTAGCAGATTAGGAGCAGGGACAGATTACCGAACGGCCCCAGATAGCATATGATAGCACATGTAGAATTACAGGAAATTAGCTTTAAAACTGAAACCTTTCCTATCGACCTCATGGCAAAATGTGTTGAATATCAGAAAAGTAAGCTCAGGGTCCCAAATGCGGTCATCTGATTGTAGCGTTAAAACGGCAACCTTTTATATCAGCCTCATGGCAAAATGTGAACACAAGCATGAGGTGCTATAAAACAGCAACAATATAAATAATAATTTTCTCTGCACCATGGCAGAACGTGTTAAAATGAAGGAAAGTAAGCTCAGGGTCCCAAATATCCTCATCCAACCCTGGTTAGGAGAGCATTTTCCCTAAACCTGACTATTTAACCTGACCTTAACCTCAGGCTCTTAACATGCTAAGATCATTTTCTTAACCTGCTACATAAATTCTCATAAACTGCTACGAAAAAGTCAATTCCGTATCAAAGTGGAGTGAAAAGAGTGTCTCTGTGGCATCCAGCCCACCAGGCTCCTCTTTGCAAATAGACTTCAAAGAGGAAGTTGGTGTCAGGGAAGTTGAGTGGTGTGTGAGAATCACTCAGATACAATTACAGTTACTCTGTTTCATACCAAGTCTGTTTTTCATGTCTGTTTTTCCTGTTCATGTTTAATGTCATTAATTGTTGACCAGTTGAAGAAGGATTTTATTGAAATGGATAACACGATTAAAGACAAACGCACAGCTCTACAAATAGCTGTTAATGATGATGACATATTCAAATGAATTCATGAAAACTAACCAAGCGCACCAGGACAAGTTGTCTTCAGAAATAAAGGAACATAAAATCAAGAAATTCAACCAATACAAAAAAGACAAGGCCGAGGATAAAGTCTACTTCTGGAGAAACCCTGACAAGGGAGGTCCTGCTCCCTCTCTCCATGGCAGACGCAGGAGGGATGCCGCTTACTTCTATCCACCCCCGTCTGGTCAACGCTCTACAACCAGCGCCTCATTGGCTTCCAGTGGTAGTTTTTTATTCAACCAGAGACTGGACGGACAGAAGGGCGGAGGAGGCCGCAGGCACGCTCATCGACGAGATGTCGCACCCAACGGGGCAAGAAGAAACGACTATCAGAGGCAGAGGAGACCGTTCACACGGTCCTAGAACCCACGAGACTGAGTGTCTTTAATTTATCAAGCAA
Source organism: Oncorhynchus mykiss (assembly GCF_057628025.1). NCBI lineage: Eukaryota > Metazoa > Chordata > Actinopteri > Salmoniformes > Salmonidae > Oncorhynchus > Oncorhynchus mykiss. Next base: position 9,172,613 of record NC_143032.1, read on the forward strand.
GATATTGAGCCCTGCCCATGTCTCTTTGCTTAATAAAGGGTTATCTTCTGTGCCTACAACCCAGTGCAACAATTTTGATGTTAAGGTAGACCTGTTTAAGTTTTTTAGAAACATCCGTTTTAGGGAATACTTTAGCTCCCCTAATTCTGACACTTCTATTGAACTAGCAGGTTGCTCTCCTGCACATATTCCAACTCCTTTTAGAAGCAAGAGTTATTTTATACCTCCAGCCAATCGCAATCACTATCGAGACATATTGCAGACTTGTGCAAAAAGATGTTGGACATCTCCTTAAGAATAAACAGGGGTCCCAATCTTTCCCAATAATTTACCTGAGGATGAAGAACAAGCTTTGCTTGACTTACAAACCGACAAGTCAGTCCTTATTCGTCCTGCTGATAAGGGCGGGTCGGTTGTACTCATGGATAGGACAGTTTATGTACATGTCATAGACAGCTGCTTGACAACACCTTTTACAAGAAACTCAGAAGTGACCCTACTTCCCAATTTCAGAATACTATCTTTACTGTCTTAGATTGGTATTTAAGGTCTGGTCAGATAACCAAAAAAGAACATTACTTTTTTGGCTATTCAACACCCTAAAATTGCCACTTTCTATACTTTGCCGAAATTACACAAGAATGTTACAAAACCTCCAGGGCGCCCTATTGTAGCGGGCATTGATGCAGTAACGTCCCCTATTGTACTGGGCATTGATGCAGTAACGGCCCCTCTATCTACTTCTGTTGACTTTTTTATTAGACCACTCGCAGAACAGCTCCCCTCCTTTGTAAAGGACACCAGCAGTATGATCTCTATCATTGAATCTCTTGATCCTCTCCATGAGAATACCTTGTTAGTTACTTTTGATGTTGAGTCATTATACACAAATATTCCACACGAGGGCGGTATTGAAGCTCTGGAACATTTTCTTCTGCAACGTGACCCTAATGAACTACCTTCCAGTGCATGCATTATAACATTGGCTGAAATAGTACTCACACATAACTATTTCATGTTTCTAAATAATTTCTTTATTCAGACGAAGGGTACTGCTATGAGATCCCCCATGGCTCCTAACTATGCTAATTTGTATGTGGGTTACATGGAGAAACAGTCTATTTTCAATCTTTTCAAAAATGTTTTCTTGCCTAACATTATTATTTGGAAACGGTATATTGATGATATTTTTGTTCTATGGAGGGGTGATGCAAAACAGCTCCAGGCATTCCATGCTTTTCTTAACTCCTGTTCTGATCATTTGAGATTTACTATGCAATCTGATACACGTCAAATCAGTTTCCTTGATCTTCTGCTCTTGTGTGAAGATAATGTTCTATACACTGATCTTTACAGGAAGCCTACTGATCGTAACAGTTTGTTGAGAGCTGATAGTTGTCACCCACTTCCCTTGAAAAATAGTTTGCCCTACAGCCAATTCTGTCGAATCAAAAGAATTTGCAAAAAACAATTAGATTTCGACAGAAATATGGCTGAGACGCAAAGAAAGTTCAAGGAGAGGGGCTACAAAAATGATCAGATTAATATTGCCATGGAGAAAATTCAAAACAAAACGAGACATGACCTTTTTCAAGGTCAGTCTCGCAAAAAGATGCATTCTTGTGTTCTAACTATCTGCTATTCAAAGTGTTCTGAACAAATGAAGGGAATTGTTCACAAACATTGGCACATCCTAAAATCCAATGATAGTCTCGGTAATGTGTTTTCGGACCTTCCCTTGGTCGTATTCTCGTGGGGCAGAAATCTCAGAGACCAATTGGTACACTCTGATTTACCACCCCAAGATATTGCAGAACAACGTCTATTAGCGCCCCTACTGGATTGAAATTAGAAATGTAATGGCTGTGCTCAATGCAATGGCACTTGCATAAACGTAGATCCTTCAAACACCCACAAACATGGAAATCGATCCCAATCAAAGGTGTTATTACGTGCTCCACTAAGGCAGTTATTTATCTTATAACTTGTCCTTGTGGTAAAAATGATGTGGGTAAAACAAAGCGCGAATTAAAAGTACGTATCTCAGAGCATCGTAGCACCATTAGGTGTAAATCTTGACTTACCCAGTTGCGGCCCACTTCTTGGATTTCGTCTCTGTGTTATATTGGCATCGAACATGTCACCCTCCCTATGAGAGGGGGTGACCTTGATAATGTATTGTTAAAATGAGAGGCTGCCTGGATCTTTAACTTAAAGACCCCTGCGCCCTTCGGTCTCAACGTAGACTTTGATCTGAAGCCATTCTTGTGATTATTGTGACTTTGCCATTATAATTGTTTGTAAGCTTGTGTAGTCAAATTAATCTATGATCGTTTGCTATCCGTTTGTTGTTTGTATGCTGTTCTTTGTATGACCTTTTAATATTTGATAATTATCCAATGATATTAGGCCACTCTTGGCCATGATTACAGACACCTGTGTCTTTTGACACTATATAAACGAGTGTTTGTGATTATACCCTGATGAGGACAGATTTTTGCATCTGAGCTCCTAGAGTGTGCGGCTCTCTTTTATTTGAAAGTTTTTCATATTGAAACATAATGTGACAACCATATGTTTTGTATCGAACTCAAATTAAACTTTTCTTTTTTATATTTTAATAAATTAATCGTGGATTTGGGTTCATAATTTTACTATATTTTTAAAAATCCCACAGATATTCCCATTCAAGCCTGGGAGATATGGGAGATATGGGAGATACAGGAGATACAGGAGATACGGGAGATACAGGAGATACAGGAGATACAGGAGATACGGGAGAGGGAGATACGGGAGATACAGGAGATACAGGAGATATGGGAGATGGTTTTGCTGCCAAAAGTTTATTTTAGCAATTTATTGGGGGCAGACTTAGTGATTCAGGGGCCCGTTTCAAAATGCTGCTGACCTGTCCTACCCCGAGAAAGGGACATTAAATACAGTAGTATTCCTTTAAAATGATTTCTCATACACATATTAGGAAGTATTTCACTGATGAGATGTGAGATATGCCACATGAATTTCAGCACTTTAGTTAGTCAGACCTCACTATGTGTGTGACAGTTTCTGCTGTAGACAGTTTACGTTACCGTCTAAGGCAAGTATCAACTTCTTCACTATATCTCCTGTTAATTTTAATGTTCAAAATAAATGAAAGGAGATTAATTCTGAGTAATGAGATTCAATATGTTCTAATGTACTGCTGTTTGTTCATGTATTAGCTTTACAACTGAAGGACATCGTGTATTTGATATGGGGATGGTTTAATGTGTTGTGTGAGTTAAGTTACTCCACCAGTAAGTGTATGTTTGTACTGTTTCAGGTGATCAGTAGTGTGTGAGTTCTCACATGGCTTGTTCTGAGAACATGGTTTTTCTCATTGGTCTCTTTATGTCAGGTGAGTCTTCCACACAACAACAACTAGTTATGAATCAGACATAAAGGAATAACCAGAAATCATGATATTTTATGGGATGTGCTATATTCCAGCCTTTTAATTGTGTAGAAAAGTGTACAGTTAATTCCTGATTAGTGTATTTTAATAGTCTGGATTTAAACTGTCCTGTGAAAAAGTTATTGCATATTTTTGATACTGAACATTATCAGATATTCAATCAAAAGCTGATATTAGATAAATGGAAACTGAGTGAACAAATAACACAACATTTACATACTTATTTAATTCATTTCTTAAACAAAGTTATGCAACACCCAATGCCCCTGTGTGAAAAGTAATTGCTCCCTTATACTAAATAACTGGTTGTGCCTCCTTCAGCTGAAATGAAAACCAACTATCCATTTCCTGTAGTTGTTGATCAGTCTCTCATGTTGCTGTGGAGGAATGTTGTCCCACTCTCCCATGCAGAACTGATTTAACTCAGTGACATTTGTGGGTTTTCAAGCATGAACTGTCACAATGTCTCATTTGGGATTAGGTCTGGACATTGAGTAGGCCCTTCCAAAACTTTAAATTAGTTGCTTTTAATCCCTTTTCATGTATACTTGATTGTGTGTTTTGGAATGGTGGCACAACCAGTTATTGAGAGTAAGGGGGCAATTACTTTTTCACACAGGGGTATTGGGTGTTGCATAACTTTGTTAATGAAAGAAAATAAATAACTATAAAAAAAGTTTATAAACTCAAGTTCCCTTTATCTAATATTAGGTTTTGGTTGAAGATCTGATAACAGTAAAAAAGAAGCAAAAGTAGAGAACCATAAAGGGGGAAATACTTATTCATGTCCCTGTATGTTCATGTTAAACTGACATCAAACTAATTGTTCATAAGAAGGGCCTGAGATCAAAGTCAATATTAAGACAGTAGGGGTCAATGTTTTAAATACCTCCTCTCCTTGGTAGGCCAACATGCTCAATGCGTGTGTATATGCGTGTGTTTTTGAGTGAGGAGATGGGATGGTTAGCTTCAACAAAGTGAGCTGCTACTGGATAGTCAGTGTTATTACACCTGATTGAGCTGCGGTGGTTGTCACACACTGACCTTAGAGAGCTTTTTATGTCTCTATTTTGGTTTTGTCAGGGTGTGATTTGGGTGGGCATTCTATGTTCCTTTCTCTATGTTTTGTATTTCTTTGTTTTGGCCGGGTATGGTTCTCAATCAGGGACAGCTGACTATCGTTGTCTCTGATTGGGAACCATACTTAGGTAGCTTTTTCCCACCTATGTTTTGTGGGTAGTTGTTTTCTGTTTAGTGTTTTCTGCACCTGACAGGACTGTTTCAGTTTGCACTTTGGTCTTTTTGTGTCAGTGTTCAGTTAAATAAAGGTCATGAACTCTTACCACGCTGCTCTTTGGTCCGATTCCTCATCATCAGACGACGACACACGTTACAGTGGTCAGCTATGCATTGTTTTAATTGTCTTTTCGGTTGTCCTACGTAGGCTTTTCCACATGAACATGTGATGAGATAGATTACTCCCTTTGTCTTGCAAGAGATGATACCCCTAACAGGGATGTTTCCACCTGTATGTGGGTGTCTGAAGAAGGATGTTTTTGTAGTGCTATTGCACTGTGAGCCTGAGCCACATTGGTATTTCCAATTTGGATTGTGTGTCAAGAGTGTCTAAGTGGGTTCAGGGGGCAGGTCAGATTCACTAAACTATCCTCAATATTGTGACCACACTTATAGACCACCAGTGGGTTGGTCCTTGACGAGGTGTGCCATTCTATAGTCTGACTGCAGAATATGCCAGTGCTTCTTCAGGATTGCTTTAATTTTCTCTGAACACTTGGTGTACTTAGTGCAAAAGATTTGTTTTTCTTCTTTGGTTTAGTTTTTAGCAATTCTTCTCGTGGTTTTTGAGATATTTTCATCGTTGCATCATCAGGGATTTTTTTACATGTAGCCTCTGATTTTGAAATTATTTGTCATTTTCTTAGCATTGCTGTCAAAATCTGAATGTTGGCCACAGATTTGTTTAACCCTGCATAACTGGCTGTATGGTAGACCATTCCTGAGGGGAAGGGGATGCATAATATCCGCACGTAGCAGGGTTTTGAGGTCTGTTGGCTTTGTGTACAAATCTGTATGTAATGCATCATTCTCTTTGATGATCCATACGTCCAGGTAGTTTATTTTTCTCTCAAGTCTGCATGGTGAATTTGAGATATTCAGAGCTCTCGCTTAGCAGAGTTTGGAATTAATTTAGTTCCTGCTGACTTCCTTCCCAGAGCACAAAGACATCATCTATGTATCTCTTCCATGAGAGGATTTTAGAAAGTAGGGAGTGTGTCTCTGTTTTGTAAGTGGTTCCTCAAATTGTTCCACATTTTCTCAAAGACTCAAAGACTCAAAGATGAAGCAGCTATTGGATAATACCAATTTAGTGAGTTTCAAGATGCAATCATTGTCTGGAGAAACACTAGGATCTCTCTACTGAAGGAAGTGTTGCAGGTCACAAAATATAATTTAAAAGTCTGCATTAAGGTGTCTGTAATAGAATATACTTGTCTAAAACGAATATAGACATTAATAAATGCATTTCTATATCTTCCAACATCTGTTTTACACTGAAGGAGGAGTAACAAGATGGTTGTGCAGTTGCCTCCAAACAGAGGCCCCTGTCAGTCATCTAGGGTTAATACATATCATTGGACTGAACTGAAATACATCAGAACCTCCCTGATGTTGTCCTTCATGTTGCAGGTGTTTTGGCCTGTTTTGGCAAACGAGATTTGATCGCCACAATGCCAGATGGACTGGATGTACTGACTGGCTCCTGTGTGCAAATCCCATGTTCATTTGATATTCCTGACATACATTACTATACATTTAACAGCACCATACTAACCTCTGGAGTGTGGATTAAAGGAAACCCATACTTTGGTGAGCGTCCGGACAGTGTGATATTTAACAGTAGTGAGACGGTCAACAGATATCAAGGGAAGATAACTGGAAACATGTCCCAGAAGAACTGCACCACAGTCTTCAATGTAACCACCAATTACACTAATAAATACTACTTCAGGATTGAGAGTCAACCATTCCGTGCAACAGACACTGAAAAGTCTGTTAATATAGTTGTCAGTGGTAAGAGACAATTTAATTGTTTAGCAACTATTTTTCCCAGTTTAGATTCCTTGCATCAATGATAAGATAAGAACAAGTGGACAGTTTAACTATTAGAGTAAAATATATTTATCTACAATGTATTACAGATTTTCCTTCCAGTCCCATCCTTACTGTCTCAGGTGAGGTGAAGGAAGGGACCCCTGTCAGTTTGAACTGCTCAGCTGTCGCTCCCTGTCCCGAACACCCCCCTGAGCTGACATGGACTCTCCCAACACAGTTCACAACTGAGAACCAACTGCAGGAGAATCCAGACCAAACCAAATCAGTTATCTCCACAGTGACCTTCACTCCGTCATACCTTCATCATGAGAAGAACATCACTTGTACTGCAGTCTACCCAGTAGGGACAAGCAACAAGAGAGCTGAACATAACATGATGCTTAACGTTTCATGTAAGATTTAGTAACCGGTTCCTGAAGAATAGATCATTCTATCATGTTTCACTGATGATTGTAATAGAGTGGGTTTGATGAGACTATTCAATATACCATATGCAGATACATTGTAAATGAACCCCTCTCCCTCAGTCTCTCCTAAGGACACCTCGGCCTCCATCAGTTCAGCTGATCCAGTATTAGTGGGCAGCTGTGTTAATCTGACCTGCAGCAGTACAGCCAACCCTCCTGTGACAAACTTCACCTGGTTCCAGATCAGTGGGGGTAAAACAACACAGGTAGCATCTGGACAGAGTTACTTCCTCAATGTGACTGGTGATGGAGGACTGTACTACTGTGAAGCAAGAAATAGTCACGGCTGTGGGAAGTCGAATGAAGTGCAGCTGGCTATAAAAGGTAAAATGGGCACGTAGGGCACAATCGTAGGTTAGATATACAATATATATTCAAAAGTATGTGGACACCCCTTCAAATGTGTGGATTCAGCTATTAAAGCCTCACATGTTGCTGACAGGTGTTTAAAATCAAGCACACAGCTATGCAATCTCCGTAGACAAACATTGGCAGTAGGATGGCAGCATTCACTACCGAGTTCCAAACTGCCTTTGGAAGCAACGGCAGCACCAGAACTGTTTGATGAGGGCTTCATGAAACGTGTTTCCATGGCAGAACAGCCGCACACAAGCCAAAGATCACTATGTGCAGTGCCAAGAATCAGCTGCAGTGGTGTAAAGCTCACTGCCATTGGACTCTGGAGAAGTGGAAATCCGTTCTCTGGCATGTTGAATATACGATTCACCATCTGGCAGTCCGGCGGACGAATCTGGGTTTTGACAGATTCCAGGTGAACACTACCTGCCCCAAAGCATAGTGCCAACTGTAAAGTTTGGTGGACAAGGAATAATGGTCTGGGGCTGTTTTTCATGGTTTGGGCTGGGCCTCTTAGTTCCAGTGAAGGGAATTCTTAAGGCTACAGCATACAATGACATTCTATATTCCATATTAATGCCCATGATTTTGGAATGAGATGTTCGACGAGCAGGTGTCCACATACTTTTGGTCAGGTAGTGTACTTGAGAGATCTTTTTGTGAGAATTGACCATAATATGTGCTGTATTTTCAGGGCAAGAAGAGTCAAAAACCTCAGGGGTTGGTTTCTGGTTTCTGGTTTCTGGGGTTGCAGCAGGAACTCTGGGGGCCATTTTGCTTATCAGCCTGATCAGTCTTTTTGTATGGTAAGAACCATTCCTGGCATCAATGCAAAGCAATTTTATTTCTGCTGTGTTTGTGTTTTTGCATATGGAAACCCTCTCAGTGCATTCAGAATACCTTTCTAAATGTCTTCCAGGAGGAGAAACTCGAGGCTCCACGATGGACTTGAAAGGACAGACAGTCCACAGGGACAGGTGGGAATAAGGCTCAACTTTAAAAACCATCTACAAAGTGAATCTAAGGAAGTAATGAATTAATGCTGAAACTATTTAAAGCCATGAGGTTAACATAATTTCAGAGCAAGTTTAGGGGGAGATGACCACATCGAAAGCAATGCCACATCCTGTAATGACATGGAATAACATGGACTTTGACAGTGTTTACTGTCTTTATGTGTTTACATTTTCATTGACATCCCCTCAGTATGTGTTGTGTAACCTGCTGACCTTAGAGTTTTACACATTACTGAGCTTAGAGCTTTACACCTGTTCCTCTCTCTGTGTTCTCTCCACAGAACTCCCCGGTTGGGACAGTGTGTACTAACCAGGCCACAGCCGGAGAGGAACCAGAGGAACCTGCAGAAGACCAGCCTGAAGAGATCCACTACGGTGACATAGACTTCTCCAAACTACAGACCAAAGAGACCCCAGCTGCAGCCCAGGACAGGGTCCAGGGACAGGAGAGTGAGTACGCTGAAGTCAATGTGACCGGGAGTAGGGCCCAGTTACCACCACTTAAAACCTAGATGGGCTATATGCACAAGTGAATAAAATAAGTGCTTGTTAATTATTTTTCCAATGTGTATTAAGTGTTTTTATGTACAGTATTATCATTGTGTATCAGTTTCTATTGGTACTTTTGTTACATTTATAATTGTGTACTCTTTGATTATCTGCATATTTGTAGAATTTGCTGGGATGAAAAGTGTTTAACTGTTACTATAGTGTTGATATGATGATGCAGGCTACTCTTTATTTTAGACCATTTATTTTGAGTGTTGAGTTCACAGAGCATCTGTTTAATGGGTTCCAGTATAGAGGAACTGCTGAGTTCAACTAGCTCACTGAAGGCAGTTTAAGACCATATAAAGTCAATGATGACTGAGGAGAGAAGAGACAGTTAGTTGGAGAGACAGTGGTCTGATACAAGACAGGAAGTTGGTGCAGTAAGTCGACAAAATGGCAGAATGGTGTTAACATCTACTAGTCACTGTTTATCTTCATCTTTTGTGCAGTTCCCAGAATACCAATTTTATCTATTTTCAGTTTATATCAATTTAGAATTTATAGTTTCAGTTTTTATGTTGAGTGTTAAACAACATAATCAATTGAGGCTGAATTTAAGGTTGTTTATTAATTGCACTGCAATAAAAACCTTTACATTACATTTCCATGACATCTTTTGGTGTTATTGGTCCCTCTGCAACTGGATCCTGGACTTCCTGATGGGCTACACCCCAGGTGGTAAGGGTAGGAAACAACACATCTGCCTCTCTGATACTCAACACGGGGGTCCTTCAAGGGTGTGTGCTTAGTCCGCTCCTGTACTTCCTGTTCACCCATAACCGTGTGGCCAAGCACGACTCCAACACCATCATTAGCTTTGCAGACGAGACAACAGTGGTAGGCCTGATCACCAACAAAAATGAGACAGCCTATAGGGAGGAGGTCAGAGACCTGGCAGGGTGGTGCCAGTATAACAGCCTTTCACTCAAAGTGATCAAGACAAAGGAAGAGATGATCGTGGACTACAGGAAATGGAGGGCCGAGCATGCCCCCATTCTCATTGATGAGGCTGTAGTGGAGCAGGTTGAGAGCTTCAGACAGTCCCTTTATTTCCTAATCAGACCAACAAATGTTCTGTAAACACCAGCCTGAGAGGCTTGTAGGAAGTCAAAACAAAAGGCAGGGGCTTTGTCAGCTACTACAGAATCAGTGTTTAACAGAATACAACAATAATCAGTATATCCTTCCTCCAGTCTGGCATCAATCACTATAATCAGTTATGAGTTTAATCCACAACATACAGCATTGAGTCTAGTGTCCATCAACCCAAGTGTTACAAACAGCACACTGGAAATCATGTAACAGAAAGGTCAAATATATGAATATGTTGAACATGATATGAATCACTCTAAACTGAATCTGAACTTTATTCATCTTAAATATCCCCAGTACATGTCTATGTTCATGTGTGTATTGTTGGAAGTTATTATGTTGTTTTATTTTGAGTGTTGTTCAAGAGACACAAATGAGGCTGCATTTGAGGTTGTTCATTAATTGCACTGTAATAAAAACCCACCTGCTGGGTAAAGTACGTCCTCAGCTCCTGGGTCTCCTTCTCCCAGAAGGCCTTGGGCAGGTCCAAGAGGGTTTTGTGTAGAAGGGATACAGCTTTTTGTCAAAATGAACTTTTCCTAGCAAATGTAGGAGAACTTGTGCAGCAGGTTGGGAGAATTAACGTAGCAGGTTAGGATAGTTAGATTAAGGTAAGAAAAAGGGTTAGGGTTAGCTAAACTAAAACATAAAATCAACTTAAGAACCTCAATTTGACAAAAGCTGTATCCCATCTAGACACGACCGTCGGGGAGGTACACCTTGCCCTGAAGGTTGATGGCTCCCTCCTGTGGCTCCCAGCCCACCATGCTCTTCCTGGCAGATAGAAGTGATTTAATGAAAGAGGAAGTGGGTGCAGGAGAATTGTGGAAGGGTGTGATAATCCATCAGCTACAATTACAGTTACTCTGTTTCTGGCAAAGTCTGTTTTTCATGCTGAAAGATAATGTGAGATCCGGTTATCTTTTACTGAACTCAAATTTAACTAATCAAGTTGGATGGATTTTGGTTTATGATTTACCTACATTTAAAAAAAATCAAGCCTGTGAGATAGAGGAGAGGGAGAAGGTTATATTGCAGCACGTTTCCATTGTTGAATCAAGGGCGGACTTGACTACTTGGGGGCCTGTAACAAAATGCTGTAAAGGGGTCCCCTTCCCCTAAAAGGGTTATTTACCCACCACACATACATTAACTGCAATGAATATTATTATCCCACAATGAAAAATATATTGTGTATAAGTGTTTCATTTTGGGCAGTAATGAAATGTATATAGGCCATATCAAGCTGTTGAGTCAGTGGCTGACACACACTTTGTGTGTAGAATCAGTCAGTGGGCAGCTGGGGCCCATTTCATTTGAAACTGGTGAAACATGGATCAGGCCAACTCTGCAATGTTTCAAGTAACTGAGACTAATTGTTCTGGAGTAGAAGGTTCAATAGAAAATTACAATGTTCTAAATGCTTAAATTAGCATACCATGTTTTCACAACTGATGTTGACACCCATCACATATAGACTATTCAACATCCTGTCATATAAATGCACTTATTAGGAAGTATGTCACTGATGAGATGTGAGATGTGCCACATGAATTTCTTCTTACTGTTGTAAGGCAAGTGTCAACAACTTCACATCTTATCTTTGTATTTTAGTAATGAGATTCAAAATGTTCAATGTACAGCTGTTAGTTCATGCATTAGCTTCACAACTGAAGAACCTATGTGATTATGGACTAAAGTTTCAATGTGATACAGTATGTGTCACGTGACCTACTCTACCAGGAAGTGAATGTTTGACCTGTTTCAGGTGATCAGTAGTGAATGCGTTCTCACATGGCTTGTCCTGAGAACATGTTTTTTTCTCATTGGCCTCTTTCTGTCAGGTGAGTCTTCCACTCAACAACAATTAGTTATGAATCAGACATAAAGGAAAAAACACAAGTCATGATATTTTATGGGATGTGTGATATACTGGCTTTTTAATTGTGTAGAAAAGTGTACAGTTCCTTCCTGATTAGTGTATTTTAATAGTCTGGATTCAAACTGTCCTGTGAAAATGTATTTAGCATATTTTTGATACTGAACATTATCAGTTATTCAATCAAAAGCTGATATTAGATAAATGGAAACTGAGTGAACAAATAACACAACATTTACATACTTATTTCATTCATTTCTTAAACAACGTTATGCAACACCCAATGTCCCTGTTTAAAAAAGTAATTGCCCCTTTACACTCAATAACTGGTTGTGCCTCCTTCAGCTGAAATGACTCCAACCAAATGCTTCCTGTAGTTGTTGATCAGTCTCTCACGTTGCTGTGGAGGAATTTTGGCCCACTTTCCCCTGCAGAACTGATTTAACTCAGTGACATTTGTGGGTTTTCAAGCATCGTTTCAAGTCCTGTCACAGTATCTCATTTGGGATTAGGTCTGGACTTTGACTAGGCCATTCCAAAACTTTAAATTTGGTACATTAAATACATTTTAATGTATTCCTGATTGTGTGTTTTGGAATGGTGACATAACCAGTTATTGAGTATAAGGTGGGAATTACTTTTCCACACAGGGGCGTGGGTGTTGCATAACTTTGTTAATGAAATCAATTAAATAACTATAACTATTTTTTTTGTTATTTGTAAACTCAAGTTCCCTTTATCTAATATTAGGTTTTGGATGAAGATCTGATAACATTCAGTAAATAAAAGAAGCAAAATAGAGAACCAGAAAGGGGGAAAACCTTTTCATGTCATTGTATGTTCATGTGAATCCGACGTCAGTGTTTGGTTAACAGTATATCTTCCACCACTGTCCCTGTCCCCATACCGGGCTCAAACTAGTGGTCATCTGCTCACAACCACACGTCACCTCCCTCCTTGACAACACACCAACCAATTGAAAAATCACCTGTACATAGAAATAAATTCATATTAATGTTATTGGGAGAAACTGTACCAATGATGTGTATAAACCCTGGATCGCTGATTCTATGTAACGGCCAATGAGAGACTTTAAATCCACCGGTCTCTATATATGGTAGTCCCCAGAAGAAGCAGTCCTCCATAATAATTCATGGAATTATACAGTATTTAAATAAAATGTTTCATGGACTATATTACATGTATTTAAGTATTTTGTTGTAGAAGGGACAGTAAAGTTAGTACTCTATAAATAAAATACTTTAATATCTTCGACGACACACGTGACAGTGGTCAGCTATGCATTGTTTTAATTGTCTTTTCGGTTGTCCTACGTAGGCTTTTCCACATGAACATGTGATGAGATAGATTACTCCCTTTTCCTTGCAAGAGATGATACCCCTAACAGGGATGTTTCCACCTGTATGTGGGTGTCTGAAGGATGTTTTTGTAGTGCTATTGAACTGTGAGCATGAGTCACATTGGTATTTCCAACTTGTATTGTGTGTCAAGAGTGTCTGAGTGGGCTCATGGGGCAGGTCAGATCTCACTAAGCCATCCTGGGTTGGTCCTTGAGGTGTGCAATTGTTGTGTCTGATTGCAGAATATGCCAGTGCTTCTTCAGGATTGCTTTCATTTTCTCTGAACACTTGGTGTACTTAGTGCAAAATATTTGTTTTTCTTCTTTGGTTTAGTTTTTAGCAATTCTTCTCGTGGTTTTTGAGATATTTCCATCGTTGCATCATCAATAGTTTTTTCCATGTAGCCTCTGATTTTGAAATTATTTGTCATTTTCTTAGCATTGCTGTCAAAATCTGAATGTTGGCCACAGATTAGTTTAACCCTGCATAACTGGCTGTATGGTAGACCATTCCTGAGGGGAAGGGGATGCATAATATCTCCACGTAGCAGGGTATTGAGGTCTGTTGTGCTTTGTGTACAAGTCTGTATGTAATGCACCACTCTTTGATGATCCATAAGTCCAGGTAGTTTATATTTCTCTCAACAGTGAACAGTGAATTTGAGATATTCAGAGCTCTCGCTTAGCAGAGTTTGGAATTCATTTAGTTCCTGCTGACTTCCTTCCCAGAGCACAGACATCATCTATGTATCTCTTCCATGAGAGGATTTTAGAAAGTAGGGAGTGTCTCTGTTTTGTGAGTGTTTCCTCAAATTGTTCCACATATAGTTTCTCATAGTTGGGGGCAAAGGAAAATAGGAAAAATAAAAAACTCTGACTCAAAGATGAAGCAGCTATTGGATAATACCAATTTAGTGAGTTTCAAGATGCAACCATTGGCTGGAGAAACGGTAGGGTCTCTCTACTGAAGGAAGTGTTGTAGGTCACAAAATATTATTTAAAAGTTTGCATTAAAGTGTCTGTAATAGAATATACTTGTCTAAAACGAATATAGACATTAATAAATGCATTTCTATAGCTTCCTACATCTGTTTTACACTGGAGGAGGAGTAACAAGATGGCTGTGCAGTTGCCTCCAAACAGAGGCCCCTGTTAGTCATCTAGGGTTAATACATATCATTGGACTGAACTGAAAATATATCAGAACCTCCCTGATGTTGACTTTCATGTTGCAGGTGTTCTGGCCTGTTTTGGTCGACGAGATTTGAATGCCACAATGCCAGATAGACTGGATGTACTGACTGGCTCCTGTGTGCAAATCCCATGTTCATTTGATATTCCTGACCAAAATAAGTATACATTTAACAGCACAATACTAACCTCTGGAGTGTGGATAAAAGAAATCCCGTACTTTGATCTACATCCGGACAGAGTGATATTTAACAGTAGTAAGATGGTCAACAGATATCAAGGGAAGATAACTGGAAACATGTCCCAGAAGAACTGCACCACAGTCTTCTTCAATATAACCACCAGTTACTCTGATAAATACTACCTCAGGATTGAGAGTCAACCATTCCTTGCAACAGACATTAGAAAGTCTGTTAATATCGTTGTCAGGGGTAAGAGACAATTCAACTTTTAACCAACTATTTTTTCCAGTTTAGATTCCTTTCATCAAAGATAAGAGTAGAACAAGTGGACAGTTTAACTGTTAGTGTAAAATATATTTATCTGCAATGTTTTACAGATTTTCCTTCCAGTCCCATCATTACTGTCTCAGGTGAGGTGAAGGAAGGGACCCCTGTCAGCTTGAACTGCTCAGCTGTTGCTCCCTGTCCTGAACACCCCCCTGAGCTGACATGGACTCTCCCAACACAGTTCACACCTGAGAACCAACTGCAGGAGAATTCAGACCAAACCAAATCAGTTCTCTCCACGGTGACCTTCACTCCGTCATACCTTCATCATGAGAAGAACATCACTTGTACCTCAGTATACCCAGTAGGGATAATCAACAAGAGAGCTGAACATAACATGGTGCTTAACGTTTCATGTAAGATTTAGTCACCGGTTCCTGTAGAATAGATCATTCTATCATGTTTTCACTGATGATTGATTGTAATAGTGGTTTTGATGAGACTATTCAATATACCATATCCATATCCATTGTAAATGAACCCCTCTCCCTCAGTCTCTCCTAAGGACACCTTGGCCTCCATCAGTCCAGCTGATCCAGTATTAGTGGGCAGCTGTGTTAATCTGACCTGCAGCAGTACAGCCAACCCTCCTGTGACAACCTTCACCTTGTTCCAGATCTGTGGAGATAAACAAATACAGGTAGCATCTGGACAGAGCTACACCCTCAATGTGACTGCTGGTGATGGAGGACTGTACTACTGTGAAGCAAGAAATAGTCACGGCTGTGGGAAGTCGAATGAAGTGCAGCTGGCTATAAAAGGTAAAATGGGCACGTAGGGCACAATCGTAGGTTAGATATACAATATATATTCAAAAGTATGTGGACACCCCTTCAAATGCGTGGATGTAGAAGAGGTACTTCTACACACCTGTTGTAACGTCTTTCTTCTTGGAAAGGAGAGGACCAAAGTGCAGTGTGATTAGTGTCCATGGTTATTTAATGACAGAAACTCAACATGAACACACTACAAAACAATAAACGTGGCAAAACCCAAAAACAGTCCTATCTGTTACAGAGACAGGAGACAATCATCCACAAATCCCAACACAAAACAGGCTACCTAAATATGGCTCCCAATCAGAGACAATGACTAACACCTGCCTCTGATTGAGAACCATATCAGGCCAAACGTAGAAATAGACAAACTAGACACAACATAGAATGCCCACCCAGCTCACGTCCTGACCAACACTAAAACAAGGAAAACACACAAGAACTATGGTCAGAACGTGACACCTGCTGTATGTATCTAGGTATGATACGGTTTTAGGATCTTAATTTGATCACTGTATTGTTGCTTAGAAGTATATTGCATTGTGGGAAACAGAGATAAGCTTTGTGATTTGCATATATTCAACAGAATCCTGCACTAAAACATGGTTATATTAATAGTATTACACTTATCATGCAGCCTTATTTTGTCCAGCTAATAGACTCACCACCAATGGATCAACATTACAGAGGAAACGTTCAAATCCTTTTACTGCAGGATTATTTCACTGCAACAATACTGGCTAAATTAAGATCTTACATCTGTACATCTACAGTATGTGTATAATTTGTAATATTAGACAATGTGCAAAATGTTTCCTCTTTTTGGAACAGATGGCTATAATGTGTGTTTTATTTACAGGGCATGAAGAGCCTGTTAACCCAAAGGTTTTTGAGATTGTAGGAAAAACCTTGGGGTTGATTTTCCTTTTCAGCCTGATCGTATTCTTTGCATGGTAAAAAGTTATTCCCAGCCTCAGTTTTAACATATTTATCATGCTGATTGTGCTTTTGTATATGAAAACCTAAATGAATGTCAATATACCTTTATTCTTGTCTTCCAGGAGGAGGAGAACATCTAGACTCCCCAGTGGGTTTGACATGACAGACCGTTCACAGGGACTGGTGGGAATGGTAGAATAAACCTTTAAAACCCATCTAGAATGTGTGTTTCAGGAAGAATTGAATGAATACTGTGTTGTGTAACCAACTGTAACTATGAAGTCATTATTCTTCTGAAGTGTCGGTCCTGACAACTGATCCTTTCTCTGTGTTCTCTCCACAGAACTCCCCGGTTGGGACAGTGTGCTCTAACCAGGCCAGGGTCAGTAGAGGGAACCAAGAACCACCACTTAACAACCTAGATGGGCTTCATGCACAAGTCAATAAAAGAGGTACATTTCATGTATTTTGCCAATGGGTGTTACATTTGTTTACGTATAGTATTGTCATTGTGTATTAACTTTATTTTGACACTTTTGTTACAGCTATAATCGTGTGCTCTTTATCTACGTATTTGTGGAATTTGCTGGGATGAAAAGTGTTAAACTTTTGTATATATATATTTTTTTCACCTTTAGTTAACCAGGTAGGCCAGTTGAGAACAGGTTCTCATTTACAACTGCGACCTGGCCAAGATAAATCAAAGCAGTGCGACAAAAACAACACAGAGTTACACACATGGGATAAACCAACGTACATTCAATAACAATAGAACAATCTGTATACAGTGTGTGCAAATAAAGTAAGGAGGTAAGGCAATAAATAGGCCAATTGTGGCGAAGCAATTTACACTGGAGTGATATACAGTTGAACTCGGAAGTTTACATACACCTTTGCCAAATACATTTGAACTCAGTTTTTCACAATTCCTGACATTTAATCCTAGTAAAAATGCCCTGTCTTAGGTGAGTTAGGATCACCACTTTATTTTAAGAATGTAAAATGTCAGATTAATACTAGAGAGAATTTATTTATTTCAGCTTTTTTTCTTTCATCACATTCCTAGTGGGTCTGAAGTTTACATACACTCAATTAGTATTTGGAAGCATTACCTTTAAATTGTTTAACTTGGGTCAAATATTTCGGGTAGCCTTCCATAAGCTTACCACAATAAGTTGGTGGAATTTTGGCCCATTCCTCCTGACAGAGCTGGTGTAACTGAGTCAAGTTTGTTGGCCTCCTTGCTCTCACACGCTTTTTCAGTTCTGTCCTCACATTTTCTATGGGATTGAGGTCAGGGCTTTGTGATGGCCACTCCAATACCTTGACTATGTTGTCCTTAAGCCATTTTGCCACAACTTTGGAAGTATGCTTGGGGTCATTGTCCATTTGAAAGACCATTTGCGACCAAGCTTTAACTTCCTGACTGATGTCTTGAGATGTAGCTTCACTATATCCACATAATTTTCCTGCCTCATGATGCCATCTATTTTGTGAAGTGCACCAGTCCCTCATGCAGCAAAGCACCCCCACAACATGATGCTGCCACCCCCGTGCTTCACGGTTGGGATGGTGTTCTTCGGCTTGCAAGCCTCCCCTTTTTCCTCCAAACATAACGATGGTCATTATGACTAAACAGTTCTATTTTTGATTCATCAGACCAGAGGACATCTCTCCAAAAAGATTGATCGTTGTCCACATGTGCAGTGCAGTCTTTTTATGGCGGTTTTGGTGCAGTAACTTCTTCCTTGCTGTCAATATAGGACTTGTTTTATTGTGGATATAGATACATTTGTACCTGTTTCCACCAGCATCTTCACAAGGTCATTTGCTGTTGTTCTGGGATTGATTTACACTTTTAGCACCAAAGTATGTTCATCGCTAGGAGACAGAACTCTTCACCTTCCTGAGCGGTATGACAGCTGCGTGGTCCCATGTTTATACTTGCATACTATTGTTTGTACAGATGAACGAGGTAACTTCAGACGTTTGGAATTGCTCCCAAGGATGAACCAGGCTTGAACCAGGAGGTCTTGGCTGATTTATTTAGATTTTCCCATGAGGTCAAGCAAAGTGGCACTGAGTTTGAAGGTAGGCCTTGAAACATCCGCAGGTACACCTCCAATTCACTCATTTGATGTCAATTAGCCTATCAGAAGTTCTAAAGCCATGACATCATTTTCTGGAATTTTCCAAGCTGTTTAACGGCACAGTCAACTTAGTGCATGTAAACTTCTGACCCGCTGGAATTGTAATACAGTGAATTATAAGTGAAATAATATGTCTGTAAACAATTGTTGGAAAGATTTGTTGTGTCATGCACAAAGTAGATGTCCTAACGGACTTGCCAAAACTATAGTTTGCTAACAAGAAATTTGTGGAGTAGTTGAAAAACGAGTTTTAATGACTCCAACCTAAGTGTATGTAAACTTCCGACTTCAACTGTATGTGCAGATGAGGATGTGCAAGTAGAAATACTGGTGTGCAAAAGAGCAGAAAAACAAAAACATATATGGGGATGAGGTAGGTAGTTGTTTGGATGGGCTATTTACAGATGGGCTGTGTACAGCTGCAGTGATTGGTAAGCTGCTCTGATAGCTGACGCTTAAAGTTAGTGAGGGAAATATAAGTCTCCAACTTCAGTGATTTTTGCAATTCGTTCCAGTCATTGGCAGCAGAAAACTGGAAGGAAAGGTGGCCGAAGGAGGTGTTGACTTTGGGGATGACCAGTGAAATATACCTGCTGGAGCGCGTGCTATGGTGACCAGTGAGCTGAGACAATGTGGAGCTTTACCTAGCAAAGACTTATAGATGACCTGGAGCCAGAGGGTTTAGAGATGGATATGTAGCGAGGACCAGCCAACGAGAGAATTCAGGTCGCAGTGGTGGGTTGTATATGGGGCTTTGGTGACATAAAAGCTGGCACTGTGATAGACTACATCCAATTTGCTGAGTAGAGTGTTGGAGGCTATTTTGTAAATTACATCTCCGAAGTCAAGGATCGGTAGGATCGTCAGTTTTATGAGGGTATGTTTGGCAGGACGAGTGAAGGAGGCTTTGTTGCGAAATGGGAAGCCGATTCTAGATTTAACTTTGGATTGGAGATGCTTAAGGTGAGTCTGGAAGGAGAGTTTACAGTCTAGCCAGACACCTAGGTATTTATAGTTGTCCAAATATTATAAGTCAGAACCGTCCAAGATATTGATGCTAGTCGGGCGGGCAGGTGTTAACACATTGTCCAAAGAAGGGCCAGATGTACACAGAATTCTGTCGTCTGCGTAGAGGTGAATCAAAAAATTACCCGCAGCAAGAGCGACATCATTGATACATACAGAGAAAATAGTCGGCCCGAGAATTGAACCCTGTTTTGATGAGACTATTCAACATACCATATCCAGATACATTGTAATTGAACCCCTCTCCCTCAGTCTCTCCTAAGGACATTGCAAACTTTTAAATTATATTCGGTGACCTACAATACTTCCTTCAGTAGAGAGACCCTACCCGTGTTACAGCCAATGGTCGCATCTTGTATCTCACTGAACTGGTATTTTCCAATAACTATTTCATCTTTGAGTCAGAGTTTTTACTTCAAATTCGGGGTGTAGCCATGGGCTCCCCCTTTGCCCCCAACGATGCAAAACTGTATGTGGAACAATTTGAGGAAGCACTCATCTACAAAACAAAGACACACTCCCTTATTTCTAAAATCCTCCCATGGAAGAGATACATAGATGACGTCTTTGTGCTGTGGGAAGGAAGTCAGCAGGAACTAAATTAATTTCAAACTCTGCTAAACGAGAGCTCTGAATATCTCAAATTCACCATGCAGACTGTTGAGAGAAATATAAACTACCTGGACTTATGGATCATCAAAGAGAATGATGCATTACATACAGACTTGTACAAACAGCCAATAGACCTCAAAACCCTGCTAC
This sequence comes from Oncorhynchus mykiss, assembly GCF_057628025.1. Taxonomy (NCBI): domain Eukaryota; kingdom Metazoa; phylum Chordata; class Actinopteri; order Salmoniformes; family Salmonidae; genus Oncorhynchus; species Oncorhynchus mykiss. Next base: position 9,193,278 of record NC_143032.1, read on the forward strand.
GTGGGGATAGTATGCATCCCCTTCCTATCAGGAATGGTCTACCATATAGCCAGTTATGCAGGTTTAAACAAATCTGTGGCCAATAGTCAGACTTTGACTGCATTGCTAAGAAAATGAAAACTAAATTCAAAAATCAGAGACTACATGGAAAAAGGTATTGTATTGTATGTGAACCTGTATGTAGAACAATTTGAGGAAGCACTCATCTACAAAACAAAGACACACTCCCTTCTTTCTAAAATCCTCCCATGGAAGAGATACATAGATGATGTCTTTGTGCTCTGGGAAGGAAGTCAGCAGGAATTAGATTAATTCCAAACTCTGCTAAACGAGAACTCTGAATATCTCAAATTCACCATGCAGACCGATGAGGGAAAAATAAACTACCTGGATTTATGGATCATCAACGAGAATGATGCATTACATACAGACTTGTAAACACAGCCATCAGACCGCAAAAACCTCCTACCCTTCCCCTCAAGAATGGTCTACCATATAGCCAGTTATTCAGGGTTAAATTAATCTGTTGCCCAAAGTCAGATTTTGACAGCAATGCAAAGAAAATGAAAAAAAAATATTCAAAAACCAAGAGAGGATTTTCTAAAAAGTTGACCAAAGAAGAAAAACAATGCAATAGTCTTTTGCACTAAGTAAACCAAGTGTTCAGAGAAAATGAAAGCAATCCTGAAAAAGCACTGGAATATTCTACAACCAGACAAAAAGATTGCAAACCTCTTCAAGGAACCCCTACTGTTGGTCTATAAGTGTTGTCACAATATTTTGGATAACTTAGTGAGATCTGACCTGCCCCCTGAGCCCACTCAGACACTCTTGACACACATTCCAAATGGGAACTACAAATGTGGCTCATCACATGTTCATGTGGGGAAGCCATTGCGTTACAAACAAAAAAAACATTTAAAACAATGCATAGCTGTAAGAACATTGATTATCTAGTAGCAGCTCACTTTGTTGAAGCTAACCATCCCATCTCCTCCCTCAAATACACAGGTATTGAGCATGTTGCTCTACCAAGGAGAGGAGGTAACATGGACATCCTACTACTGCAGAGAGAGGCCTACTGGATTTCCTATATAAAACATTGACCTCTAGTTGTCAGAATATTGACTTTCCTCTCAGGCCCTTCTTATGAACTATTCATTTCATGAAGAAGTCTTATAAATGGATCTATTCTTTCTACAGTTTATCAGCGTACAACCAATATGTTCCCCCTGTTGATGATGCTTATTATGCATTAGGGATGAACCAAAAGATGACATCTTATTAACATTTAATGAAATTAGAAACAATTAAATAAATGTGAAATTAAATTAAGGTATGTTGATGCAAATCTCATGCTAATGTTAATGAAAACAATAGCCTAATATATTCAATATGCTGTAAACTATTTTCTATTAACAGTTTCACTCAATTCATTCTAATTAACCTCATAATTATGACAGACCCCTCAAAACTGTCATTGGTTGCACTAATTGCACTGTATTTCTACATAACCTGGTTCAAGCATTCATGACTTTACCCTGAAGAAGGAACAGTGATGCCGAAACGTTGGTGTTTTACCCAATAAATTACTGGGAGTTTATATATATATATATAGAGTGTTCAACTCTCTTTGTTTTTATAGCTTATTCACCGTCAGTCAGCACCTCTACACTAAGTCATTTTCTCTGGGTGTGCTCCAGATAATGCTTTTTATATCACCTGAACATAACAAATACAATAAATAAACATGTACAGATATTAAAGTGTTTTATTTATAGAGTACTAACTTTACTGTTCCTTCTACAACAAAATACTTGTAATATAGTCCTTGAAACATTTGATTTAAATACTGTAGAATTCCATTAATTATCATGGAGGACTGCTTCTTCTGGGGAGTACCATATATAGAGACCGGTGGTTTCATAGTCTCTCATTGGCCATTACATAGAATCAGCAATCCAGGGTTTATACCCATCACTGTTACAGTCTCTCCCAATAATAATAGTTGTGGAAGGACCACCAGAGGGCAGGCTGGGCTCATGGATAGTAGCCCAACAAGGCATGTTGAGACATTTGCAATTTGATAATGCTATTCTACACATTTTGCAATGAGGCTGAGACAAAATTTGCCATTTTAAAGCTAATTCCCTGATATTCAACACATTTTGCCATGAGGTCGATAGGAAAGGTTTCAGTTTTAAAGCTAATTTCCTGTAATTCTACACGTGCTATCATATGCTATCTGGGGCCGTTCGGTAATCTGTCCCTGCTCCTAATCTGCTACCAAAATAATTTCTTATTGAAGTGTTGTGAAAAGAGTGTGTCCCATGTGCAACAGGAGAGAGCCAGCGACCTGCAGGGCATGGGCGGCAGGGCAGACATAGGCCCTCTCTTCGACAGTCAAGTCTAGATGAGATGAAGCTTTTGTCAAGTTGAAGTTTTAGCATTTTAGCTAATCCTAACCCTTTTCCGTACTTTCATCTAATCATCATAACCTGATATGTTAATTATCCTTACCTGCTGCATAAATTCTGCTAAACTTGCTAGAAAACTACATTTTCACAAAAGCTGTATCCCTTCGAGACAAATCCAGCTTCGACCTGCCCAAGGCCTTCTGGGAGAAGGAGACCCAGGAGCTGAGGGCGTACTTTACCCAGCAGGTGGGGGAGAGCTGAAGGCTCTGGAGGACAAGGTCAGGAATTAAGAGGTGGAGGGACCAGATGATTCAGAGAGAGAAGAGAAAGTATTGACTATTGGACATTATACTACGCTGATGCTGCTATATGGTGGGAATGGGGATATGGTGGGACTGACAAAAAAGGGACTAACAAGCTCTTTGCAGTTATGTGGAAACTGCTTTGCCTATATGTGGATAAAATGTATGAAATTACAATGAAATGATGCAGTTTAGGCTGACACTCAGTATCAATGGATATGTGAGTTGGTATTAGGCCATATTTTTTTTATTTAACTCGGCAAGTCAGTTATGAACAAATTCTTATTTATAATGACGGCCTAGGAACAGTGGGTTACCTGCCTTGTTCGGAGGAGGAACTATACATTTTTACCTTGACAACTTTTAGAATTTGATCTAGCAACCTTTACGATTACTGGCCCAACGCTCTAACCACTAGGCTACCTGCCACCCCAATAGAGCAGAACCAATGTCTAGCGGTATCTTAACAACATCTTGTATACAAGTATACATTGCCATCAGAAGGTATTCATACTCCATTATAACAAAGTGAAAATATGTTTTTAGAAATTTTCACAGATTTATGGAAAATTAAATACAAAAATATCTGATTCATATAAGTAGTCAAACCCCTGAATCAATACATGTTAGAATCACCTTTGGCAGTGATTATAGCTTTGAGTCTTTTTGGGAAAGCCTCTCAGAGCTCACTTGTTATATCCACTTCCATCTTTGTAGATGAAGGGGAGGAGACAGGTTAAACATGGATGTTTAAGCCTTGAGACAATACAGTGCCTTGCAAAAGTATTCGGCCCCCTTGAACTTTGCGACCTTTTGCCACATTTCAGGCTTCAAACATAAAGATATAAAACTGTATTTTTTTGTGAAGAATCAACAACAAGTGGGACACAATCATGAAGTGGAACGACATTTATTGGATATTTCAAACTTTTTTAACAAATCAAAAACTGAAAAATTGGGCGTGCAAAATTATTCAGCCCCTTTACTTTCAGTGCAGCAAACTCTCTCCAGAAGTTCAGTGAGCATCTCTGAATGATCCAATGTTGACCTAAATGACTAATGATGATAAATACAATCCACCTGTGTGTAATCAAGTCTCCGTATAAATGCACCTGCACTGTGATAGTCTCAGAGGTCCGTTAAAAGCGCTGAGAGCATCATGAAGAACAAGGAACACACCAGGCAGATCCGAGATACTGTTGTGAAGAAGTTTAAAGCCGGATTTGGATACAAAAAGATTTCCCAAGCTTTAAACATCCCAAGGAGCACTGTGCAAGCGATAATATTGAAATGGAAGGAGTATCAGACCCCTGCAAATCTACCAAGACCTGGCCGTCCCTCTAAACTTTCAGCTCATACAAGGAGAAGACTGATCAGAGATGCAGCCAAGAGGCCCATGATCACTCTGGATGAACTGCAGAGATCTACAGCTGAGGTGGGAGACTCTGTCCATAGGACAACAATCAGTCGTATATTGCACAAATCTGGCCTTTATGGAAGAGTGGCAAGAAGAAAGCCATTTCTTAAAGATATCCATAAAAAGTGTTGTTTAAAGTTTGCCACAAGCCACCTGGGAGACACACCAAACATGTGGAAGAAGGTGCTCTGGTCAGATGAAACCAAAATTGAACTTTTTGGCAACAATGCAAAACGTTATGTTTGGCGTAAAAGCAACACCCTGAACACACCATCCCCACTGTCAAACATGGTGGTGGCAGCATCATGGTTTGGGCCTGCGGACTAAGCACACATCCTTGAAGGACCCCCGTGTTGAGTATCAGAGAGGCAGATGTGTTGTTTCCTACCCTTACCACCTGGGGTGTGGCCATCAAGAAGTCCAGGATCCAGTTGCAGAGGGACCAATAACACCAAAAGATGTCATGGAAATTGAATGTAAAGGTTTTTATTACAGTGCAATTAATCAACAACCTTAAATTCAGCCTCAATTGATTCTGTTGTTTAACACTCAACATAAAAGCTGACGCGATAACTTCTAAATAGATATAAACTGAAAATAGATAATATTGTTATTCTGGCAACTGCACAACAGATGAAGATGAACAGTGACTAGTAGATGTTAACACCATTGTGCACCATTATGGTCTTAAACTGCCTTCAGTGAGCTAGTTGAACTCAGCAGTTCCTCTATACTGGAACCCATTAAACAGATGCTCTGTGAACTCAACACTCAAAATAAATGGTCTAAAATAAAGAGTAGCCTACATCATCGTATCAACAATCTAGTAACAGTTAAACACTTTTCATCCCAGCAAATTTTACAAATATGCAGATAATCAAAGAGCACACAATTATAAATGTAACAAAAGTACCAATAGAAACAGATACACAATGACAATACTGTACATAAAAACACTTAATACCCATTGGAAAAATAATTAACAAGCACTTATTTTATTCACTTGTGCATATAGCCCATCTAGGTTGTTAAGAGGTGGTTCCTGAGCCCCTCTCCCAGTCACATTGACTTCAGCGTACTCACTCTCCTGTCCCTGGACCCTGTCCTGGGCTGCAGCTGGGGTCTCTTTGGTCTGTAGTTTGGAGAAGTCTATGTCACCGTAGTGGATCTCTTCAGGCTGGTCTTCTGCAGGTTCCTCTGGTTCCTCTCTGGCTGTGGCCTGGTTAGTACACACTGTCCCAACCGGGGAGTTCTGTGGAGAGAACACAGAGAGAGGAACAGGTGTAAAGCTCTAAGCTCAGTAATGTGTAAAACTCTAAGGTCAGCAGGTTACACAACACATACTGAGGGGATGTCAATGAAAATGTAAACACATAAAGACAGTAAACACTGTCAAAGTCCATGTTATTCCATGTTCTTACAGGATGTGGCATTGCTTTCGATGTGGTCATCTCCCCCTAAACTTGCTCTGAAATTATGTTAACCTCATGGCTTTAAATAGTTTCAGCATTAATTCATTACTTCCTTAGATTCACTTTGTAGATGGTTTTTAAAGTTGAGCCTTATTCCCACCTGTCCCTGTGGACTGTCTGTCCTTTCAAGTCCATCGTGGAGCCTCGAGTTTCTCCTCCTGGAAGACATTTAGAAAGGTATTCTGAATGCACTGAGAGGGTTTCCATATGCAAAAACACAAACACAGCAGAAATAAAATTGCTTTGCGTTGATGCCAGGAATGGTTCTTACCATACAAAAAGACTGATCAGGCTGATAAGCAAAATGGCCCCCAGAGTTCCTGCTGCAACCCCAGAAACCAGAAACCAGAAACCAACCCCTGATGTTTTTGACTCTTCTTGCCCTGAAAATACAGCACATATTATGGTCAAGTCTCAAAAAAAGATCTCTCAAGTACACTACATGACCAAAAGTATGTGGACACCTGCTCGTCGAACATCTCATTCCAAAATCATGGGCATTAATATGGAATATAGAATGTCATTGTATGCTGTAGCCTTAAGAATTCCCTTCACTGGAACTAAGAGGCCCAGCCCAAACCATGAAAAACAGCCCCAGACCATTATTCCTTATCCACCAAACTTTACAGTTGGCACTATGCTTTGGGGCAGGTAGTGTTCACCTGGAATCTGTCAAAACCCAGATTCGTCCGCCGGACTGCCAGATGTTGAATTGTATTTTCAACACGCCAGAGAACGGATTTCCACTTCTCCAGAGTCCAATGGCAGTGAGCTTTACACCACTGCAGCTGATTCTTGGCACTGCACATAGTGATCTTTGGCTTGTGTGCGGCTGTTCTGCCATGGAAACACGTTTCATGAAGCCCTCATCAAACAGTTCTGGTGCTGCCATTGCTTCCAAAGGCAGTTTAGAACTCGGTAGTGAATGTTGCCATCCTACTGCCAATGTTTGTCTACAGAGATTGCATAGCTGTGTGCTCGATTTTAAACACCTGTCAGCAACATGTGAGGCTTTAATAGCTGAATCCACACATTTGAAGGGGTGTCCACATACTTTGAATATATATTATATATCTAACCTACGATTGTGCCCTACGTTCCCATTTTACCTTTTATAGCCAGCTGCACTTCATTCGACTTCCCACAGCCGTGACTATTTCTTGCTTCACAGAAGTACTGTCCTCCATCACCAGCAGTCACATTGAGGAAGTAACTCTGTCCAGATGCTACCTGTGTTGTTTTACCCCCACTGATCTGGAACCAGGTGAAGTTTGTCACAGGAGGGTTGGCTGTACTGCTGCAGGTCAGATTAACACAGCTGCCCACTAATACTGGATCAGCTGAACTGATGGAGGCCGAGGTGTCCTTAGGAGAGACTGAGGGAGAGGGGTTAATTTACAATGTATCTGCATATGGTATATTGAATAGTCTCATCAAACCCACTCTATTACAATCATCAGTGAAACATGATAGAATGATCTATTCTTCAGGAACCGGTTACTAAATCTTACATGAAACGTTAAGCATCATGTTATGTTCAGCTCTCTTGTTGCTTGTCCCTACTGGGTAGACTGCAGTACAAGTGATGTTCTTCTCATGATGAAGGTATGACGGAGTGAAGGTCACTGTGGAGATAACTGATTTGGTTTGGTCTGGATTCTCCTGCAGTTGGTTCTCAGTTGTGAACTGTGTTGGGAGAGTCCATGTCAGCTCAGGGGGGTGTTCGGGACAGGGAGCGACAGCTGAGCAGTTCAAACTGACAGGGGTCCCTTCCTTCACCTCACCTGAGACAGTAAGGATGGGACTGGAAGGAAAATCTGTAATACATTGTAGATAAATATATTTTACTCTAATAGTTAAACTGTCCACTTGTTCTTATCTTATCATTGATGCAAGGAATCTAAACTGGGAAAAATAGTTGCTAAACAATTAAATTGTCTCTTACCACTGACAACTATATTAACAGACTTTTCAGTGTCTGTTGCACGGAATGGTTGACTCTCAATCCTGAAGTAGTATTTATTAGTGTAATTGGTGGTTACATTGAAGACTGTGGTGCAGTTCTTCTGGGACATGTTTCCAGTTATCTTCCCTTGATATCTGTTGACCGTCTCACTACTGTTAAATATCACACTGTCCGGACGCTCACCAAAGTATGGGTTTCCTTTAATCCACACTCCAGAGGTTAGTATGGTGCTGTTAAATGTATAGTAATGTATGTCAGGAATATCAAATGAACATGGGATTTGCACACAGGAGCCAGTCAGTACATCCAGTCCATCTGGCATTGTGGCGATCAAATCTCGTTTGCCAAAACAGGCCAAAACACCTGCAACATGAAGAACAACATCAGGGAGGTTCTGATGTATTTCAGTTCAGTCCAATGATATGTATTAACCCTAGATGACTGACAGGGGCCTCTGTTTGGAGGCAACTGCACAACCATCTTGTTACTCCTCCTTCAGTGTAAAACAGATGTTGGAAGATATAGAAATGCATTTATTAATGTCTACATTTGTTTTAGACAAGTATATTCTATTACAGACACCTTAATGCAGACTTTTAAATTATATTTTGTGACCTGCAACACTTCCTTCAGTAGAGTGACCCTAGTGTTTCTCCAGACAATGATTGCATCTTGAAACTCACTAAATTGGTATTATCCAATAGCTGCTTCATCTTTGAGTCTTTGAGTCTTTGAGAAAATGTGGAACAATTTGAGGAACCACTTACAAAACAGAGACACACTCCCTACTTTCTAAAATCCTCTCATGGAAGAGATACATAGATGATGTCTTTGTGCTCTGGGAAGGAAGTCAGCAGGAACTAAATTAATTCCAAACTCTGCTAAGCGAGAGCTCTGAATATCTCAAATTCACCATGCAGACTTGAGAGAAAAATAAACTACCTGGACGTATGGATCATCAAAGAGAATGATGCATTACATACAGATTTGTACACAAAGCCAACAGACCTCAATACCCTGCTACGTGGGGATAGTATGCATCCCTTTCCCCTCAGGAATGGTCTACCATACAGCCAGTTATGCAAGGTTAAATTAATCTGTGTCCAATAGTCAGACTTTGACAGCAATGCTTAGAAAATGAAAAATACATTTAAATTCAGAGGCTACATGGAAAAAATCCCTTATGATGCAACGATGAAAATATCTCAAAAACCACGAGAAGAATTGCTAAAAAGTAAACCAAAGAAGATAAACAAATCTTTTGCACCAAGTACACCAAGTGTTCAGAGAAAATTAAAGCAATCCTGAAGAAGCACTGGCATATTCTGCAATTAGACACAACAATTGCACACCTCGTCAAGGACCAACCCACTGGTGGTCTATAAGTGTGATCACAATATTGTGGATAGCTTAGTGAGATCTGACCTGCCCCCTGAGCCCACTCAGACACTCTTGACACACAATCCAAATTGGAAATACCAATGTGACTCATGCGCACAGTGCAATAGCACAACACAAACATCCTTCTTCAGACACCCACATACAGGTGGAAACATCCCTGTTAGGGGTATCATCTCTTGCAAGGAAAAGGGAGTAATCTGTCTCATCACATGTTCATGTGGAAAAGCCTACGTAGGACAACCGAAAAGACAATTAAAACAATGCATAGCAGACCACTGTAACGTGTGTCGTCGTCTGATGAGGAGGAATCGGACCAAAGAGCAGCGTGGTAAGAGTTCATGACCTTTATTTAACTGAACACTGAAACAAAAAGACCAAAGTGCAAACTGACACAGTCCTGTCAGGTGCAAAAAAACACTAAACAGAAAACAACTACCAACAAAACATAGGTGGGAAAAAGCTACCTAAGTATGGTTCCCAATCAGAGACAATGATAGTCAGCTGTCCCTGATTGAGATTTCTATATATATATATATATATATAGAGTTTGCAACTCTCTTTGTTTTTATAGCTTACAGTGTATTCACCGTTAGTCAGCACCTCTACACTAAGTCATTTTCTCTGGGTGTGCTCCAGATAATGCTTTTTATATCACCTGAACATAACAAATTAAATAATAAACATGTGAAGATATTAAAGTATTTTATTTATAGAGTACTAACTTTACTGTCCCTTCTACAACAAAATACTGAAATACATGTAATATAGTCCATGAAACATTTGATTTAAATACTGTATAATTCCATTAATTATCATAGAGGACTGCTTCTTCTGGGGAGTACCATATATAGAGACCTGTGGTTTCATAGTCTCTCATTGGCCATTACATAGAATCAGCGATCCAGAGTTTATACCCATCACTGTTACAGTCTCTCCCAATAATAATAGTTGTGGAAGGACCACCAGAGGGCAGGCTGGGCTTACGGATAGTAGCCCAACAAGGCATGTTGAGTCAAGGTAACCAGAGGTAATTAAGCACAGCTGACGGTCATAATGACATATTCTCTTTCCCCTATAAGAGAGAGGATGGAACCAGCAGGGAGAGGAGAGATTAACCCTCTCTGCAGAATGGCTACCAAGAGAAGGGAGCTAGCCAAAGAAGATCCATTAAGACAGTGACAGATCTGTGATTGTTGTTAAAGTTTAAAGATAATCGTCTTGTGTTCCTGTTTCATCTAAAGAAGAAGATGTATGTTGTTCCTTGGGAGATTCTCATTGATTGTGTTGAAGTGTTGGTATTGTCAGAAATCTCTCAATAGAGAACTGCGTTCAACCAAGAAAACCTACTCCTGACTTGTTTATTCCACCTTTCTGTTTTAGAGTGACACCAAATGACTTGGTCCGCTCACATAATACTAACTTATTTCTATGTACAGGTGATTTTTCAATTGGTCGGTATGTTGTCAAGGAGTGGTGATAGGGACATTGGTGAAAGTTATACTGTTAACTGCACACTGATGTCGGTTTAACATGAACATACAGGGACAGTGGTGGAAGCTATACTGTTAACTGCACACTGATGTCGGTTTAACATGAACATACAGGGACAGTGGTGGAAGCTATACTGTTAACTGCACACTGATGTCGGTTTAACATGAACATACAGGGACAGTGGTGGAAGATATACTGTTAACTGCACACTGATGTCGGTTTAACATGAACATACAGAGACATGAATAAGTATTTCCCCCTTTATGGTTCTCTATTTTTACTTATTTTTTTTACTGTTATCAGATCTTCAACCAAAACCTAATATTAGATAAAGGGAACTTGAGTTTATAAACTTCTTTTATAGTTATTTATTTTCTTTCATTAACAAAGTTATGCAACACCCAATACCCCTGTGTGAATAAGTATCTGCCCCCTTACTCTCAATAACTGGTTGTGCCACCATTCCAAAACACACAATCAAGTTTACATGAAAAGGGATTAAAAGCAACAAATTTAAAGTTTTGGAATGGCCTACTCAATGTCCAGACCTAATCCCAATTGAGATATTGTGGCAGGACTTGAAACGAGCAGTTCATGCTTGAAAAACCATGAATGTCACTGAGTTAAAGCAGATCTGCATGGGACAGTTTGCCAAAATTCCTCCAAAACAATGTGAGAGACTGATCAACAATAACAGGGAATGTAATTTCAGCTGAAGGAGGCACAGCCAGTTATTTAGTTTAGTGGAGCATAACTTTGTTTAAGAAATAAATGAAATAAGTATGTAAATGTTGTGTTATTTGTTCACTCAGGTTCCATTTATCTAATATCATCTTTTGATTGAATATCTGAAAATATGCAAAAACTTTTAAATCCAGACTATTAAATACACTAATCAGGAATTAACTGTACACTTTTCTACACAATTAAAAAGCTGGAATATAGCACATCCCATAAAATATAATGACTTGTGGTTATTCCTTTATCTCTGATTCATAACTAGTTGTTGTTGTGTGGAAGACTCACCTGACATAAAGAGGCCAATGAGAAAAAACATGTTCTCAGAACAAGCCATGTGAAAACTCACACACTACTGATCACCTGAAACAGTACAAACATACACTTACTGGTGGAGTAACGTAACTCACACAACACATTAAACCATCCCCATATCAAATACACAATGTCCTTCAGTTGTGAAGCTAATACATGAACAAACAGCAGTACATTATAACATATTGAATCTCATTACTCAGAATTAATCTCCTTTAATTTATTTTGAACATTAAAATGAACAGAAAATATAGTGAAGAAGTTGATACTTGCCTTAGACGGTAACGTAAACTGTCTACAGCAGAAACTGTCACACACATAGTGAGGTCTGCCTAACTAAAGTGAAGAAATTCATGTGGCATATCTCACATCTCAACTGTGACGTACTTCCTAATAACTGTATGAGAAATGATTTTCAAACAATTCTTTAGTATTTATTGTCCCTTTCTCGGGGTAGGACAGGTCAGCAGTATTTTGAAACGGGCCCCCAAATCACTATGTCCGCCCCCAACACATTGTTAAATAGAACAAATGAAACTTTCAGCATTATAACCATCTCCTCTCCTCTATCTCCCAGGCCTGAATGGGAATGTGTGTGGGATTTAAACATATAGTTAAATCATGAACCAAAATCCACTATTCATTTATTCAAGAGTTAAATTTGTTAAATTCGAGTTTGATACAAAACATATGGTTGTCACATTATGTTTCAACATGAAAAACAGACTTGGTATGAAACAGAGTAACTGTAATTGTATCTGAGTGATTCTCACACACCACTCAACTTCTCCTACACCAACTTCCTCTTTGAAGTCTATTTGCAAAGAGGAGCCTGGTGGGCTGGATGCCACAGAGACACTCTTTTCACTCCACTTTGATACAGAATTGACTTTTTCACAGCAGTTTATGAGAATTTATGTAGCAGGTTAGGAGAATAATCTTAGCATGTTAAGAGCCTGAGGTTAAGGTCAGGTTTAGGGAAAATGCTCTCCTAACCAGGGTTGGATGAGGGCATTTGGGACCCTGAGCTTACTTTCCTTCATTTCAACACGTTCTGCCATGGTGCAGAGAAAATTATTATTTATATTGTTGCTGTTTTATAGCACCTCATGCTTGTGTTCACATTTTTCCATGAGGCTGATATAAAAGGTTGCAGTTTGTAACGCTACAATCAGTTCTACACATTTTGCTATCATATGCTATCTGGGGCAGTTCAGTAATCCCTGCCGCTGACCTGCTTCCAAAGTCGCTTCTTATTGAAGTGCCGTGAAAAGAATGTCGCGGGAGACACAGGAGGGAGCCAGCCACCTGCAGGTCCTGGACGGCAAGGAGGACATGGGTGCCCTCTTCGGTGGTCAAGTCTAGATGGGATAAGCTTTGGTCAAAATGATGTGAAAAGTATAATTATTACAGCATTTTAGCTAATCCTAACACTTTTTCGTACTTTAATTTAATTTTCATAACCTGCTATGTTAATTCTCCTAACCTGTTGTAAAAATTCTCCCAAACTTGCTAGAAAACTCAATTTTGACAAAAGCTGTATCCCTTCTAGACCAAACCCTGAACCTTCCCAAAGGCCTTCTGGGAGAAGGAGACCCAGGACTGAGGGCGTACTTTACCCAGCAGGTGGGAGCCGACCTCCCCCAACAGGTGGTCTCCCAGGCTTCAATGGGAACGTGTGTGTGATGTTTTTTTAAACAAGTTAAATCATAATCGTTGAATAGAACAAGTGTAGACCTTACCGTGAAATGATTACTTACAAGCCCTTAACCAACAGTGCAACTCAAGAAAGAGTTAAGAAAATGTTTACTAAATTAACTAAGGTAAAACATTATTAAAAGAAACGCAAGAAATGTGCAATAACGCGGCTATATTCATGGAGTACCGGTACAGAGTCAATGTGGGAGTACCGGTACAGAGTCCATGCGGGGGTACCGGTACAGAGTCAATGTGGGAGTACCGGTACAGAGTCAATGTGGGAGTACCGGTACAGAGTCAATGTGGGAGTACCGGTACAGAGTCCATGTGGGAGTACCGGTACAGAGTCAATGTGGGAGTACCGGTACAGAGTCAATGTGGGAGTACCGGTACAGAGTCAATGTGGGAGTACCGGTACAGAGTCCATGTGGGAGTATCGGTACAGAGTCAATGTGGGAGTACCGGTACAGAGTCAATGTGGGAGTACCGGTACAGAGTCAATGTGGGAGTACCGGTACAGAGTCAATGTGGGGGTACCGGTACAGAGTCAATGTGGGAGTACCGGTACAGAGTCCATGTGGGAGTATCGGTACAGAGTCAATGTGGGAGTACCGGTACAGAGTCAATGTGGGAGTACCGGTACAGAGTCAATGTGGGAGTACCGGTACAGAGTCAATGTGGGGGTACCGGTACAGAGTCAATGTGGGAGTACCGGTACAGAGTCAATGTGGGAGTACCGGTACAGAGTCAATGTGGGAGTACCGGTACAGAGTCAATGTGGGAGTACCGGTACAGAGTCAATGTGGGAGTACCGGTACAGAGTCAATGTGGGAGTACCGGTACAGAGTCAATGTGGGGGTACCGGTACAGAGTCAATGTGGGAGTACCGGTACAGAGTCAATGTGGGAGTACCGGTACAGAGTCAATGTGGGAGTACCGGTACAGAGTCAATGTGGGAGTACCGGTACAGAGTCAATGTGGGAGTACCGGTACAGAGTCAATGTGGGAGTACCGGTACAGAGTCAATGTGGGAGTACCGGTACAGAGTCAATGTGGGAGTACCGGTACAGAGTCAATGTGGGAGTACCGGTACAGAGTCAATGTGGGAGTACAGGTACAGAGTCAATGTGGGAGTACCGGTACAGAGTCAATGTGGGAGTACCGGTACAGAGTCAATGTGGGAGTACAGGTACAGAGTCAATGTGGGAGTACCGGTACAGAGTCAATGTGGGAGTACCGGTACAGAGTCAATGTGGGAGTACAGGTACAGAGTCAATGTGGGAGTACCGGTACAGAGTCAATGTGGGGGTACAGTTTAGTCGAGGTAATTTGTACATGGAGGTAGGTGTGAAGTGACCATGCATAGATAATAAACAGCGAGAAGCAGCAGTGTACAAAACAAATGAAGGTGGGGGGTAAATGTAAATAGTCCGTTGGCCATTTGATTAATTGTTCAGCAGTCTTATGGCTTGGGGATAGAAGCTGTTAACGAGCATTTTGGTACTATACTTGGCGCTCCGGTACCGCTTGCTGTGCGGAAGCAGAGAGAACAGTCTATGACTTGGGTGACTGGAGTCTCTGACAATTTTATGGACTTTCCTCTGACACCGCCTAGTATATAGGTCCTTGATGGTAGGAAGCTTGGCCCCAGTGATGTACTGGGCCATACACACTACCCTCTGTAGCGCCTTAGGGTCAGATGCCGAGCAGTTGCATACCAGTCGGTGATGCAACCGGTCAAGATGCTCTCGATGGTGCAGCTGTAGAACCTTTTGAGGATCTTGGGACCCATGCAAAATCATAGGGTTGTCACATAATTTTTTCAACATGAAAAACAGACTTGGTATGAAACAGAGTAAGTGTAATTGTATCTGACTGATTCTCACACACACCACTCAACTTGTAATACACCAACTTCCTCTTTTTCTTGCTTAACTTCCTCTTTAAAGTCTATTTGCCAAGAAAACCCTGGTGGGCTGGATGACACATTTTCACTCCACTTCTATACAGATTTGACTTTTTCGTATCAGGCTAGAAGAATTTATGCAGCAGGTTAGGAGAATTACGGCTATGGGTTACGGTTAGTGAAAATGCTCTCCTACCAGGGTTGGACGACCCCACACCCCCCTCTTACTTACTGCATTTCAACCCATTTTGCCATGGTGTGGAGAGAATTTCAACCCATTTTGCCATGGTGTGGAGAGAATTTCAACCCATTTTGCCATGGTGGGGAGAGCATTTCAACCCATTTTGCCATGGTGCAGAGATGCATATTTACAGTTTTAGAATGCTATGTTGTCATGAAGCTGACAATTTTTTTTGTTGTTTTCGAGCTAATTTCCCTCTATTCAACACATTTTGATATCATATGCTATCTGGGGCCGTTCTGTAGTCCTGCCCTGCTCCTAACCTGCTACCAAAATCACTTCTTATTGAAGTGGCGTGAAAATAATGACCGGAGACCACGACCAACAGGTACTGGGAGGCAAGTTGGACATGGGCTCACTCTACAACGGTCAAGTCTAGTTGGGATAAAGCTTTTATAAAATTGACATCAAACTCTTTTAGCATTTGAGCTAATCCTAACACTTTTCCATTCCTTGATCTAATTATCATAACCTGCTACATTAATTATCCTAACCTGCAGCCTAATTCTCCTAATCTTGCGAGAACACTACATTTGGACAAATCACTCTTTGACCTTCCCAAGGCCTTCTGGGAGAAGGAGACCCAGGAGCTGAGGGCGTACTTTACCCAGCAGGTGGGAGCCGACCTCCCCCAACAGGTGGAGGGAGAGCTGAAGGCTCTGGAGGACAGGATCAGGAATTGAGAGGTGGAGGGACCAGATGATTCAGAGAGAGAAGATAAAGTATTGACTATTGGACATTATAATACGCTGATACTGCAATATGGTGGTACGGACAAAAAATTACTAACAGGGTCATTTCAATTTTGTGGAAGCTGCTTTGCCTATATGTGGATAAAATGTATGAAAATATAATGAAACGATGTGCCTGCATGCAGATCAGGCTACCACTCAATATCAATGGATATATGAGTAGGTACTAGGTGATAAAACAGAACCAGTCTTACTGCTCTTTCCATGACATAGATTGACCAGGTGAATCCAAGTTAAAGCCCTTATTGAAGTCACTTGTTAAATCCACTTCAGTGTAGACAAAGGGGAGGAGACAGGTTAAAGAAGGATTTTTAAATCTTGAGACAATTGAGAAGTGTGTTGTGTATGGGCGCCATTTAGAGGGTGTTTGGGCAAGACAAAAAATGTAAGTGCCTTTGAATGAGGTGCGGTTGTTGGTGCCAGGCGCACGCACTGGTTTCAGGAACTGCAATACTGCTGTTCTGCTCCAGCCATTACCACGAGTACGTTCTCCCCAATTAAGGTGCCACCAACCGCTTGTGGGTGAAATCCCTGAGTGGGTTTGTAGTGACTGGGTGTATTGATAAACCATCCAAACTGATGGAGGCTGAGGTGTCCATAGGAGAGACTGAGGGTGAGGGAGAGGGGTTCATTTAGAATGTATCTGGATATGGTATATTGAATAGTCTCATCAAAACCACTCTATTACAATCATCAGTGAAAACATGATAGAATGATCTATTCTACAGGAACCTGTTAATTATCATGTTTTGTTCAGCTCTCTTTTTGCTTGCCCCTATTGGGTGGACTGCAGTAGAACTGATGTTCTTTTCATGATGAAGGTATGATGGAGCGAAGGTCACCATAGAAAGAACTGATTTGGTCTGGTCTGGATTCTCCTGCATTTGGTTCTCAGGTGTGAACTGTGTTGGGAGAGTCCATGTCAGCTCAGGGGGGTGTTCAGGACAGGGAGTGAAAGCAGAGCAGTTCAAGCTGACAGGGGTCCCTGTTGTTACCTACCCTCGCCACCTGGGGGGCGGCCCGTCAGGAAGTCCAGTACCCAGTTGCACAGGGTGGGGTCGAGACCCAGGGTCTCGAGCTTGATGATGAGTTTGGAGGGTACTATGGTGTTAAATTCTGAGCTGTAGTCGATGAACAGCATTCTCACATAGGTATTCCTCTTGTCCAGATGGGTTAGGGCAGTGTGCATTGTGGTTGCGATTGCGTCGTCTGTGGACCTATTTGGGCGGTAAGCAAGTTGGAGTGGGTCTAGGGTGTCAGGTAGGGTGGAGGTTATATGGTCCTTGACAAGTCTCTCAAAGCACTTCATGATGACGGAAGTGAGTGCTACGGGGCGGTAGACGTTTAGCTCAGTTACCTTAGCTTTCTTGGGAACAGGAACAATGGTGGCCCTCTTGAAGCATGTGGGAACAGCAGACTGGGATAAGGATTGATTGAATATGTCCGTAAACACACCAGCCAGCGGGTCTGCGCATGCTCTGAGGACGCGGCTGGGGATGCCGTCTGGGCCTGCAGCCTTGCGAGGGTTAACACGTTTAAATGTTTTACTCACGTCGGCTGCAGTGAAGGAGAGCCTGCAGGTTTTGGTTGCGGGCAGTGTCAGTTGCACTGTATTGTCCTCAAAGCGGGCAAAAAAAGTTATTTATTCTGTCTGGGAGCAAGACATCCTGGTCCGCGACGGGGCTGGTTTTCTTTTTGTAATCCGTGATTGACTGTAGACCCTGCCACATACCTCTTGTGTCTGAGCCGTTGAATTGCGACTCTACTTTGTCTCTATACTGAAGCTTAGCTTGTTTGATTGCCTTGCGGAGGTAATAGCTACACTGTTTGTATTCGGTCATGTTTCCGGTCATCTTTCCCTGGTTAAAAGCAGTGGTTCGCGCTTTCAGTTTCACCGAATGCTGCCATCAATCCACGGTTTCTGGTTTGGGAATGTTTTAATCGTTGCTATGGGTACGACATCGTCAATACATTTTCTTATGAACTCGCTCACCGAATCAGCGTATTCGTCAATGTTCTTGTTGGACCAATGCGGAACATATCCCAATCCACATGATCGAAGCAGTCTTGAAGCGTGGAATCAGAATGGTCGGACCAGTGTTGAACAGGCCTGAGCTTTTTGTTTTAGTTTCTGTCTGTAGGCTGGGAACAACAAAATGGAGTCGTGGTCAGCTTTTCCGAAAGGAGGGCGGGGGAGGGCCTTATATGCATCGCAGAAGTTAGAATAACAATGATCCAGGGTTTTACCAGCCCTGGTTACGCAATCAATATGCTGATACAATTTAAGGAGTCTTGCTTTCAGATTAGCCTTGTTAAAATCCCCAGCTACAATGAATGCAGCCTCAGGATATGTGGTTTCCAGTTTGCATAGAGTCAAATAAAGTTTGTTCAGGGCCATCGATGTGTCTGCTTGGAGGGGAATATATACGGCTGTGATTATAATCTAAGAGAATTCCCTTGGTAGATAATGCGGTCGACATTTGATTGTGAGGAATTCTAAGTCAAGTGAACAGAATGACTTGAGTTCCTGTATGTTGTTATGATCACACCACGTCTCGTTAATCATAAGGCATACACCCCCGCCCTTCTTACCAGAAAGATGCTTGTTTCTGTCGGTGCGATGCGTGAAGAAACCAGCTGGCTGCACCGACTCTGATAGCGTCTCTCGATTGAGCCATGTTTAAGTGAATCAAATAACGTTACAGTCTCTGATGTCTCTCTGGAATGCTACCCTTGCTACCCTTGCTTGGATTTCATCAACCTTGTTGTCAAGAGACTGGGAGTATGCTAGGGAGAGGTGTGCGATGTGCCCGTCTCCGGAGCCTGACCAGAAGACCGCTTTGTTTGCCTCTTTTACAGCGTCGTTGTTTTGGGTCGCCAGCTGGGATCCGATCCATTGTCCTGGGTGGAAGGCAGAACACAGGATCCGCTTCAGGAAAGTCATATTCCTGGTCATAATGATGGTGAGTTGACATTGCTCTTATATTCAGTAGTTCCTCCCGACTGTATGTAATGAAACCTAAGATTACCTGGGGTACCAATGTAAGAAATAACACGTAAAAAAACAAAATACTGCATAGTTTCCTAGGAACGCGAAGCGAGGCGGCCATCTCTGTCGGCGCCGGAAGGGGGAGTCCTGATGTCACAACTGCATGCCCTAAACTGGATCATGCACATATCTGGAGCACAGAATGTTTGAATCCAGACTATTAAACTCAATTTATCAGGAATTATCTGTACACTTTTCTATATACTTACTGGTAGTGTAGCTGAACTCACAACACATTGCATTGAACCATCCCCACATCAAATACACAATGTCTTTCCGTTGTGAAGGTAATACATGAACAAACAGCAGTACTTTGAACATATTGAATCTCATTACTCATAATTCATTTTCTTTAATTTATTTTGAATGTTCAACATAACAGACGATACTGTGAAGACGTCGATTCTTGCCAGGCTTGAATAGGAATGTGTGTGGGACTTAAAAATACATTTCAATCATGAACCAAACTCCACTATTCATTTGACTCAAGACAAAAAAGGAAAAGTTACATTTAAGTTCGATGCAAAACATATGGTTGTCACATTATGTTTCAACATGAAAAACAGACTTGGTATGAAACAGAGTAACTGTAATTGTATCTGAGTGATTCTCACACGACACCAACTTCCTCTTTGAGGTCTATTTGCAAAGAGGTGCCTGGTGGGCTGGATGCCACAGAGACACTCTTTTCACTCCACTTTGATTATATAAAGGTTAAAAAATAAATAAAAATAGGTTGGGTAAAAGGGATATGGTTAAGAAAATGCTCTCCTATCTAGGATTGGAAGACAGCGTTTGGTACCCTGAGTTTACAGTGGCAAGAAAAAGTATGTGAACCCTTTGGAATTACCTGCTTAAATTGGTCATACAATTTAATCTGATCTTCATCTAAGCCACAACAATAGACAAACAGTCTGCTTAAACTAACACACAAACAATTATACATTTTCACGTCTTTATTGAACACACAAGTAAATATTCACAGTGCAGGTTGGGAAAAGTTAGTGAACCTTTGGATTGTATAACTGGTTTACCCTCCTTTGGAAGCAATAACCTCAACCAAACGTTTTCTGTACTACTGAACTGTTGCAGTTCAGCAATATTCTTATGATGTCTGGTGTGAACTGCTCTCTTGAGGTCATGCCACTGCATCGCAATCGGGTTGAGGTCAGGACTCTGACTGGGTCACTCCAGAAGGCTTATTTTCTTCTGTTGAAGCCATTCTGTTGTTGATTTACTTCTGTGTTTTGGGATGTTGTCCTGTTGCATCACCCAACTTCTGTTGACCTTCAATTGGCAGACAAATAGCCTTACAATCTGCTGCATTATGTATTGATAAACTTGGGAATTCATTTTTCCGTCAATGATAGCAAGCTGTCCAGTCCCTGTGGAAGCAAAGCAGACTCAAACCATGATGCTCCCTCCACCATAATTTACAGTTGTTATCTCCTCCTCTGAAGAGGAGGTGTAGCAAGGATCGGACCAAAATGCAGCATGGTAATTTTCATACATGTTTAATAACGAATAAACACGAACAATACAAAAACAAGAAACGTAACACAAAAACCAACACAGCCTATACTGGTGCAAACTAACACAGGAACAATCACCCACGAAACACTCAAAGAATATGGCTGCCTAAATATGGTTCCCAATCAGAGACAACGATAAACACCTGCCTCTGATTGAGAACCATTCCAGACAGCCATAGACTATACTAGATAACCCCACTAAACCACAATCCCAATACCTACAAAAACCCCAAGACAAAACACACCACATAATAAACCAATGTCACACCCTGGCCTGACCAAATTAATAAAGAAAACACAAAATACTTAGACCAGGGCGTGACAACAGTTGGGATGAGGTTTTGATGTTGGTGTGCTGTGTGCTTTGGCATACACTCTAGGATTCTTCTTAACCTCATTGAGCATTCTGCGCTGTGCTCTTACAGTCATCTTTGCAGGAAGGCCAGTCCTAGGGAGAGTAGCAACAGTGCTGAACTTTCTCCATTTATAGACAATTTGTCTTACCTTGGACTAATGAACATCCAGGCTTTTAGAGCTACTTTTGTAACCATTCCCAGATTTATGCAAGTCAACAATTCTTAATCTTAGGTCTTCTGAGATCTCTTTTGTTCAAAGTATGGTTCAAATCAGGCAATGCTTCTTGTGATTATCAATCTCAAATGTTGTGAGTGTTCTGTATAGGGCAGGGCAACTCTCACCAACACCACCAATCTCATTGATTGGACTCCAGGTTAGCTGACTCCTGACTCCAATTAGCTTTTGGATAAGTCATTAGCCTTACCTTTTCCAACCTACACTATGCATTTTTAAATGATGTATTCAATAAAGACAAGGAAAATATAATAATTTGTGTGTTACTAATTTAAGCACACTGTGTGTGTCTATTGTTGTGACTCAGATGAAGATCTCATTTTATGACCAATTTCTGCAGAAATCCATGTAATTCCAAAGGGTTCCCATACTTTTTCTTGCCATTGTACTTTCTGCAACACATTTTGCCTCGGTGCAGAGAGAAACATTTTTATAACACTATTCTACACATTTTGTCAGTTTTAAAGCTAACTTCCTGAAATTCTACACTTTTTGCCATAAAGCAGATATTGATTTTGGTGTTTTATAGCTCATCATGCTTGTGTTCACATTTTGCCATGAGGCAGAGACAAAGTGTTGCAGTGTTAAAACTCATTTCCTACTATTCAACACATTTTGCTATCATATGCTTTATGGGACCGTTCAGTAGTTCGGCCCTGCACCTTACCTGCTACCAAAATAACTTCTTATTGAAGTGACGTGAAAAGAGAGTCCACGGGTACCACAGGAGAGAGCCAGCGACCTGCAGCTGAGAGGCAAGGTGTAAATTGGCGCCATCTTCGACGGTCAAGTCTAGGTGGGATAAAGCTTTTGTCAAATTTACGTCAAAAGTTGAATTATTTTAGCATTTTATCTAATCTCAACCCTTTTCTGTACTTGAATCTAATTATCATAACCTGCTATGTTAATTATCCTAATCTGCTGCATAAATTATCCTAAACTTGCTAGAAAACGTTTTTTATTATTTATTTATTTTTAAAGCTGTAACCTTCTAGACAAAACCCTCTTTGACCTGCACAAGGTCTTCTGGGAGAAGGAGACCCAGGAGCTAAGGGTGTACTTTACCTGTTAGGTGAGAGCCACTTCCCTCAACAGGTAGAGGGAGAGCTGAAGGCTCTGGAGGACAAGGTCAGGAATTGAGAGGTGAAGGGACCAGATGGTTCAGAGAGAGAAGAGAGAAAGTATTGACTATTGGACATTATACTACGCTGATGCTGCTATATGGTGGGAATGGGGATATGGGGGGACTGACAAAAAAGGGACTAATAAGCTCATTGCAGTTATGTGGAAACTGCTTTGCCTATATGTGGATAAAATGTATGAAATTACAATTAAATGATGTTTCTGCATGTAGATCAGGCTTCCACTCACTATCAATGGATATATGAGTAGGTATTAGGTGACAGATCAGAATCAGTTCAGCTGTATCTTACTGCTCTTTCCATGACATAGACTGACCAGGTGAATCCAAGTGAAAGCTATGATCCCTTATTGAAGTCACTTGTTAAATCCACTTCAATCAGTGTTGATGAAGGGGAGGTGACAGGTTAAAGAGGAGACAGGTTAAAGAAGGATTTTTAAGCCTTGAGATAATTGAGAAGTGTATTGTGTGTGGGCGCCATTTAGAGGGTGTTTGGGCAAGACAACAAATGTAAGTTAGGAAGGTGTTCCTAATGTTTGGTATCCTCCGTGTCTTCAGAAAGGACCCCTTGACTTATTCCACATTCTGTTGTTTTACAGCTTGAGGGGGATCATCTCTTGCAAGATAAAGGGAGTAATCTATCTCATCACATGTTCATGTGGGAAACCAACTCATTACAAACAAGCAAATAATTAAAACAATGCATAGCTGTAAGAACACTGATTATCTAGTAGCAGCTCACTTTGTTGAAGCTAACCATCCCATCTCCTCCCTCAAATACACAGGTATTGAGCATGTTGCTCTACCAAGGAGAGGAGGTAACATGGAGATCCTACTACTACAGAGGGAGGCCTACTGGATTTCCTATTTAAAACATTGACCCCTAGTGGTCTGAATAATGACTTTGATCTCTGGCCCTTTTTATGAACAATTATTTTTATGAACAAGTCTTATAAATGGATCTATTCTTTCTACATCTTATCAGCGTAGAACCAATATGTTCCCCCTGTTGATGATGCTTATTATGCATTATGGATGAACCAAAAGATTACATTTAGCAACATTTTATATATATTAAATATATGTGAAATTAAATTAAACAATAATGTATGTTGATGCTATTCTTATACTAATGTTAATGATAACAATAGGCTAATATAGTCAATATGCTGTAAACTATCATTAAACGTTGGAGTTTTACCCAATAAATGACTGGGAGTTTATATATATATATATAGAGTGTTCAACTCTCTTTGTTTTTATAGCTTACAGTGTATTCACCGTTAGTCAGCACCTCTACACTAAGTCATTTTCTCTGGGTGTGCTCCAGATAATGCTTTTTATATCACCTGAACATAACAAATAAATAAATAAACATGTGAAGATATTAAAGTCAGTGACATTAAACAGTATTTCCCCCGTTTCTGATGTTCTCTATTTTAGAGTTTTTTAAATACTAAATGTTATCAGATGTTCAACCAAAACCTAATATTAGATCAAGGGAACATGAGTTTACATGTTTTTTATTGTAATTTATTTTATTTATTTAACTAACAAAGTTATGCAACACCCAATACCCCTGTGTGAAAAAGTAATTGCCCCCTTACACTCACTAACTGGTTGTGCCACCATTCCAAAACACACAATCTACAAGAAAATGTATAAAAAGCAACAAATGTAAAGTTTTGTAATGGCCTAGTCAAAGTCCAGACCTAATCCCAAGTGAGACATTGTGACAGTTCATGCTTGAAAACCCACAAATGTCGCTGAGTTAAAAAGCAGTTCTGCATGGGAGAGTGGTCCAAAACTACTCCACAGCGATGTGAAATACTGGTCAACAACTACAGGAAGTGTATGGGAAGTGTATGGGAAGTGTATGGTTGTATATGGGAAGTGTATGGTTGTGTATGGTTGTGTATGGGAAGTGTATGGTTGTGTATGGGAAGTGTATGGGAAGTGCATGGGAAGTGTATGGTTGTGTATGGGAAGGGTATGGTTGTGTATGGGAAGTGTATGGGAAGTGTATGGTTGTGTATGGTTGTGTATGGGAAGTGTATGGTTGTGTATGGGAAGTGTATGGTTGTTAATGGGAAGTGTATGGGAAGTGTATGGTTATGTATGGGAAGTGTATGGTTGTGTATGGGAAGTGTATGGTTGTGTATGGGAAGTGTATGGTTGTGTATGGGAAGTGTATGGGAAGTGTATGGTTGTGTATGGGAAGTGTATGGTTGTGTATGGGAAGTGTATGGGAAGTGAATGGAGTCATTGTAGCTAAAGTTGGCACAACGAGTTATTGAGTGTTAGGGGACAATCACTTTTTCACACAGGGACATTGGGTGTTAAATAACATTGTTAATGAAATAAATGAAATGAGTTTGTAATTGTTGTGTTATTTGTTCATTCAGGTTCCATTTATCTAATATTAACTTTAGATTGAATATCTGATATAAAATCAAACATTTACTTTCAAAAATAAGCAAAAGTAGAAACATTTGAAAGGGGGAAAAACCTTTTCACGGCACAGTTTGAATCAGTCTATTAAACTGCACTAATCAGGAATTAACTTTACACTTTACTACAGAATTAAAAAGCTGGAATATAGCGCATCCCATAACATATCATGATTTCTGGTTATTCCTTTATGTCTGATTCATAACTAGTTGTTGTTGTGTGGAAGACTCACCTGATATAAAGAGGCCAATGAGAAAAAACATGTTCTCAGGACAAGCCATGTGAGAACTCACACACCACTGATCACCTGAAACAGTACAAACATTCACTTCCTGGTGGAGTAGCTCACATGACACACTGTATCACATTGAAGCTTTAGTCCATAGTCACATAGGTTCTTCAGTTCTTCATGAACTAACAGCCGCATATTGAACATTTTGAATGTCATTACTTGTAATTAATTTCCTTAATTTAGTTTGAACATTAAAATATAAAGATAAGATAGTAGTACTTGACACTTGCCTTACACTGATGTAAACGGTCCACAGGAGAGACTGTCACACACAAATAGTGTGTTCTGACAAACTAAAGTGCTGAAATTCATGTGGCACATCTCACATCTCATCAGTGACATACTTTCTAATAAGTGCATTTATATGACAGGATGTTGAATAGTCTATGTGCTGGGTGTCAACATCAGTTGTGAAAACATGGTATGTTAATTTAAGCATTTAGAATGAAATGGACCCCAGCTGCCCACTGACTGATTCTAAACACAAAGTGTGTGTTAGCCACTGACTCAACGGCATTATATGGCCTATACATTTCATTACTGCCCAAAATGAAACACTTATACACAATATATTTTTCATTGTGATATAATAACCATTCATTGCAGTTAATGTATGTGTGGTGGGTAAATAACCCTTTTAGGGGAAGGGGACCCCTTTACAGCATTTTGTTACAGGCCCCCACGTAGTCAAGTCTGCCCTTGATACAACAACGGAAACGTGCTGCAATATAACCATCTCCCTCTCCTCTATCTCACAGGCTTGATTTTTTTTAAATATAGGTAAATCAGAAACCAAAATCCATCCAACTTGCTTAGTTAAATGTGAGTTTAGTAAAAGAATCCCGGTTCTGACATTATCTTTCAACATGGAAAACAGATTTTGCCAGAAACAGAGTAACTGTAATTGTAGCTGATGGATTATCACACACTTCCACATTTCTCCTGCACCCACTTCCTCTTTCATTACATCACTTCTATCTGCATGGTGGGCTGGGAGCCACAGGAGGGAGCCATCAACCTTCAGGGCAAGGTGTACCTCCCCGACGGTCATGTCTAGATGGGATACAGCTTTTGTCAAATTGAGGTTCTTAAGTTGATTTTATGTTTTAGTTTAGCTAACCCTAACCCTTTTTCTTACCGTAATCTAATTATCCTAACCTGCTACGTTAATTCTCCCAACCTGCTGCAAAAGTTCTCCTACATTTGCTAGGAAAAGTTCATTTTGACAAAAAGCTGTATCCCTTCTACACAAAACCCTCTTGGACCTGCCCAAGGCCTTCTGGGAGAAGGAGACCCAGGAGCTGAGGACGTACTTTACCCAGCAGGTGGGTTCCTGGGTACTCCCAACAATACACACATGAAAATAGACATGTACTGGGGATATTTAAGATGAATAAAGTTCAGATTCAGTTTAGAGTGATTCATATAATGTTCAACATATTCATATATTTGACCTTTCTGTTACATGATTTCCAGTGTGCTGTTTGTAACACTTGGGTTGATGGTCACTAGACTCAATGCTGTATGTTGTGGATTCAACTCATAACTGATTATAGTGATTGATGCCAGACTGGAGGAAGGATATACTGATTATTGTTGTATTCTGTTAAACACTGATTCTGTAATAGTTAACAAAGCCCCTGCCTTTTGTTTTGACTTCCTACAAGCCTCTCAGGATGGTGTTTACAGAACATGTGTTGGTCTGATTTGGAAATAAAGGGACTGTCTCCAAGAGGCTGGTGTTTACAGAACATTTGTTGGTCTGATTAGGAAATAAAGGGACTGTCTCCAAGAGGCTGGTGTTTACAGAACATTTGTTGGTCTGATTAGGAAATAAAGGGACTGTCTCCAAGAGGCTGGTGTTTACAGAACATGTGTTGGTCTGATTAGGAAATAAAGGGACTGTCTCCAAGAGGCTGGTGTTTACAGAACATTTGTTGGTCTGATTAGGAAATAAAGGGACTGTCTCCAAGAGGCTGGTGTTTACAGAACATGTGTTGGTCTGGTTAGGAAATAAAGGGACTGTCTCCAAGAGGCTGGTGTTTACAGAACATTTGTTGGTCTGATTAGGAAATAAAGGGACTGTCTCCAAGAGGCTGGTGTTTACAGACCATTTTTTGGTCTGGTTAGGAAATAAAGGGACTGTCTCCAAGAGGCCAGTAAGACATTGTCTCTGCTTCTATGATGGATGTTGACTACCTGTTGCAATTTGTATTAAACCTGATTGATTCATGATTGACTTTATCAATGATATCTCTTCTCTTTTGTTCACAGACGCACAAATATCATACCCCCAAGACATGCTAACCTCTCACCTCTGCAATGACGGGGAGGTTAGCAATTTGGGGGGGTTGGGGGGTATAATGTTTCTCACTCATAATTATTCACTATTCATCCAGGACTATACGTAATCATGGTAGCATCCACATGAATGTGTTTAGAAACATATTATATTCTTAATTACAATAAAATGACACAATACATCTGTATAACCTTTTGAGGATCTGAGGACCCAGTCCAAATCTTTTCAGTCTCCTAAGGGGGTATAGGTGTTGTTGTGCCCTCTTCACGACTGTCTTGGTGTGTTTGGACAATGATAGTTTGCTGGTGATGTGGACACCAAGGAGGTTGAAGCTCTCAACCTGCTCCACTACAGCCTCATCAATGAGAATGGGGGCGTGCTCGGCCCTCCATTTCCTGTAGCCCACGATCATCTCTAATAAATAAACAACCTTAAATTCAGCCTCAATTGATTATGTTGTTTAACACTCAACATAAAAACTGAAACTATAAATTCTAAATAGATATACACTGAAAATAGATCATATTATTATTCTGGTAACTGCACAAAAGATGAAGATAAACAGTGACTAGTAGATGTTAACACCATTCTGCCATCTTGTCGACTTACTGCACCAACTTCCTGTCTTGTATCAGAACACTGTCTCTCCAACTAACTGTCTTCTCTCCTCAGTCATCATTGACTTTATATGGTCTTAAACTGCCTTCAGTGAGCTAGTTGAACTCAGCAGTTCCTCTATACTGGAACCCATTAAACAGATGCTCTGTGAACTCAACACTCAAAATAAATGGTCCAAAATAAACAGTAGCCTGCATCATCATATCAACACTATAGTAACAGTTAAACACTTTTCATCCCAGCAAATTCTACAAATATGCAGATAATCAAAGAGCACACAATTATAAATGTAACAAAAGTACCATTAGAAACTAATACACAATGACAATACTCTACATAAAAACACTTAATGCACATTGGAAAAATAATTAACAAGCACCTCTTTTATTGACTTGTGCATAAAGCCCATCTAGGTTGTTAAGTGGTGGTTCCTGAGCCCCTCTCCCGGTCACATTGACTTCAGCGTACTCACTCTCCTGTCCCTGGACCCTGTCCTGGGCTGCAGCTGGGGTCTCTTTGGTCTGTAGTTTGGAGAAGTCTATGTCACCGTAGTGGATCTCTTCAGGCTGGTCTTCTGCAGGTTCCTCTGGTTCCTCCCCGGCTGTGGCCTGGTTAGTACACACTGTCCCAACCGGGGAGTTCTGTGGAGAGAACACAGAGAGAGGAACTGGTGTAAAGCTCTAAGCTCAGTAATGTGTAAAACTCTAAGGTCAGCAGGTTACACAACACATACTGAGGGGATGTCAATGAAAATGTCAATTCAACTGACAGGTGTAAAGACAGTAAACACTGTCAAAGTCCAACAGCTATTCTGTTATCATTCCATGTTCTTACAGGATGTGGCATTGCTTTCGATGTGGTCATCTCCCCTAAACTTCCTCTAAAGTGATGTTAACCTCATGGTTTTGAATAGTTTCAGCATTAATTCAGTACTTCCTAAGATACACTTTGTAGATGGTTTTTAAAGTTGAGCCTTATTCCCACCTGTCCCTGTGGACTGTCTGTCCTTTCAAGTCCATCGTGGAGCCTCGAGTTTCTCCTCCTGGAAGACATTTAGAAAGGTATTCTGAATGCACGGAGAGGGTTTTCATATGCAACAGCACAAACACAACATACATTTTTGTTTTTACATTGATGCCAGGAAAAGTTTTTACCATACAAAAAGACTGATCAGGCTGATAAGCAAAAATGCCCCCAGAGTTCCTGCTGCAACCCCAAAAACCGTTGGGTTAACATGCTCTCCTGACCCTGAAAACACAGAACATATTATGGTCATTTCTCACATAAATATCTCTGAAGAACACTACTTGACCAAAAGTATGTGGACACCTGCTCGTCGAACATCTCATTCTAAAATCGTGTGTATTAATATGGAATACAGAATGTCATTGTATGTTGTAGCATTCCCTTCACTGGAACAAAAGGTGCCTAGGCCGAACCATGAAAAACAGCTCCAGACCATTCCTCATCCACCAAACTTTACAGTTGGCAATATGCATTGGGGCAGGTAGCGTTCTATTGGCAACCGCCAAACCCAGAATCATCCGTTGGACTGCCAGATGGTGAAGCGTGATTCATCACTCCAGAGAACGGGTTTCCACATCTCCAGAGTACGATTCTTGCTATTGTGCATGGTGATTTTAGGCTTGTGTGCGGATGCACAGCCATAGAAACCCATTTCATGATGCTCCCAATGACTTATGACAACTTATTGTGCTGCCGTTGCTTCCAGAGGCTGTTTAGAACTCTGTAGTGAATGTTGCCAATCTACTGCCATACTGCCTGTTTTTGTCTATGGAGATTGCACGGCTTTGTCCTCGATTTTATACACCTGTCAGCAATGGGTGAGGCTTAAATAGCTGAATCTATTAATTTAAAGTGGTGTCCACAGACATTTGTGTATATATTATATATCTAACCTAAGATTGTGTACCACATGCCCGTTTTACCTTTAATAGCCAGCTGCACTTCCTTTGACTTCCCACAGCCGTGACTATTTCTTGCTTCACAGAAGTACAGTCCTCCATCTACAGTCACATTGAGGGTGTAACTCTGTCCAGATGCTACCTGTGTTGGTTTATCTCCACTGATCTGGAACCAGGTGAAGTTTGTCACAGGAGGGTTGGCTGTACTGCTGCAGGTCAGATTAACACAGCTGCCCACAGATACTGGATCAGCCGGACTGATGGAGGCCGAGGTGTCCTTAGGAGAGACTGAGGGAGAGGGGTTCATTTACAATGGATATGGATATGGTATATTGAATAGTCTAATCAAACCCACTCTATTACAATCATCAGTGAAAACATGATAGAATGATATATTCTTCAGGAACCGGTGACTAAATCTTACATGAAACGTTAAGCATCATGTTATGTTCAGCTGTCTTGTTGCGTGTCCCTACTGGGTAGACTGCAGTACAAGTGATGTTCTTCTCATGATGAAGATATGATGGAGTGAAGGTCACCGTGGAGAGAACTGATTTGGTTTGGTCTGGATTCTCCTGCAGTTGGTTGTCAGATGTAAACTGTGTTGGGAGAGTCCATGTCAGCTCGGGGGGGTGTTCTGGACAGGGAGCGACAGCAGAGCAGTTCAAAATGACAGACCTGAGACAGTAATGATGGGACTGGAAGGCAAATCTGTAATACATTGTAGATAAATATATTTCACACTAACAGTTAAACTGTCCACTTGTTCTACTCTTATCTTTGATGCAAGGAATCTAAACTGGGAAAAAAATGGTTTTAAAGATAAATTGTCTCTTACCACTGACAACTATTTTAACAGACTTATCAGGATCTGTTGCAAGGAATGGTCGACTCTCAATCCTGAAGAAGTATATATCAGAGTAACTGGTGGTTACATTGAAGAAGACTGTGGTGCAGTTCTTCTGGGACATGTTTCCAGTTATCTTCCCTTGATATCTGTTGACTGTCTTACTACTGTTAAATATCACCCTGTCCGGATGATTACCAAAGTTTGAGTTTTCTTTCATCCACACTCCAGAGGGTAGTATTGTGCTGTTAAATGTATTCTTTGGGTCATGAATATGAAATGAACATTGGATTTGCACACAGGAGCCAGTCAGTACATCCAGTCCATCTGGCATTGTGACGATCAAATTTCGTTGACCAAAACAGGCTAGAACACCTGCAACATAAAGGACAACATCAGGGAGGTTCTGATGTATTTTCAGTTCAGTCCAATGATGTGTATTAACCCTAGATGACTGACAGGGGCCTCTGTTTGGAGGCAACTGCACAGCCATCTTGTTACTCCTCCTCCAGTGTAAAACAGATGTTGGAAGCTATAGAAATGCATTTATTAATGTCTATATTCGTTTTTGATAAGTATATTCTATTACAGACACCTTAATGCAGAATTTTAAATTATATTTTGTGACCTGCAACACTTCCTTCAGT
The DNA here is from genome assembly GCF_057628025.1 of Oncorhynchus mykiss. Lineage (NCBI taxonomy): Eukaryota > Metazoa > Chordata > Actinopteri > Salmoniformes > Salmonidae > Oncorhynchus > Oncorhynchus mykiss. The sequence goes on from NC_143032.1 coordinate 9,224,789, forward strand.
AGAGAGACCCTACCCTTGTTCCAGCTAATGATTGCATCTTGTATCTCACTGAACTGGTATTATCCAATAACTAATTCATCTTTGAGTCAGACTTTATCATTCAAATTCGGGGTGTAGCCATGGGCTCCCCCTTTTCCCCCAACTATGCAAACCTGTGTGTGGTACAATTTGAGGAGGCACTCATTTACAAAACATAGAAACACACCCCCTACTTTCTAAAATCATCTCATGGAAGAGATACATAGATGCTGTCTTTGTGCTCTGGGAAGGAAGTCAGCAGGAACTAAATTAATTCCAAACTCTGCTAAACGAGAGCTCTGAATATCTCAAATTCACTGTTCACTGTTGAGAGAAAAATTAACTACCTGGACTTATGGATCATCAAAGAGAATGATGCATTACATATAGACTTGTACACAAGGCCAACAAACCTCAATAACCTGCTACGTGGGGATATTATGCATCCCCTTCCCCTCAGGAATGGTCTACCATATAGCCAGTTAAGCAGGGTTAAATTAATCTGTTGCCAACAGTCAGATTTTGACAGCAAAGCCAAGAAAATGACAAATCATTTCAAAATCAGAGGCTAGAAGGAAGAAATTCTTGATCCTGCGATGCTGAAAATATCTCAAAAAACACGAGAGGAATTGCTAAAAAGTAAACCAAAGAAGGAAAACAACGCAATAGTCTTTTGCAATAAGTAAACCAAGTGTTCAGAGAAAATGAAAGCAATCCTGAAAAGCACTGGCATATTTTGCAATCAGACAAGAAAATTGTACACATCTTCAAGGAACCCTCACTGGTGGTCTATAAGCGTGGTCGCAATATTGTGGATAGCTTAGTGAGATCTGACCTGCCCCCTGAGCCCACTCAGACAGTCTTGACACCCATTCCAAATGGGATCTACAAATGTGGCTCATGCTCACAGTGCAATAGCACTACAAAAACATCCTTCTTCAGACACACACATACAGGTGGAAACATCCCTGTTAGGGGTATCATCTCTTGCAAGATAAAGGGAGTAATCTATCTCATCACATGTTCATGTGGAAGCCAACTCATTACAAACAAAAAAACATTTAAAACAATGCATAGCTGTAAGAACACTGATTATCTAGTAGCAGCTCACTTTGTTGAAGCTAACCATCCCATCTCCTCCCTCAAATACACAGGTATTGAGCATGTTGCTCTACCAAGGAGAGGAGGTAACATGGAGATCCTACTACTACAGAGGGAGGCCTACTGGAGTTCCTATTTAAAACATTGACCCCTAGTGGTCAGAATATTGACTTTCATCTCAGGCCCTTCTTATGAACAATTATTTTTATTAAGAAGTCTTATAAATGAATCTATTCTTTCTACATCTTATCATGGTAAAACCAATATGTTCCCCCTGTTGATGATGCTTATTATGCATTATGGATGAACCAACATATTACAATTTTATAACATTTAATGAAATTGGAAACAATTAAATATATGTGAAATTAAATGAAAGAATAATGTATGTTGATGCTAATCTGGTTTTAGCCCGGTATGGTGACAGGGACAGTGGTGGAAGCTATTCTGTTAGCCGAATACTGACCTCGGTTTCACATGAACATACAGTGAAACTAAACAGAATTTACCCCCTTTCTGGTTCTCTATTTTTGCTCTTTTTTTAACACTGAATGTTATCTGATCTTCAACCAAAAACCTAATATTAGATAAAGGGAACTTGAGTTACCAAATAACACATTTTGTTATAGTTATTAATGTATTTCATTAACAAAATTATACATCACCCAATTCCTCTGTGTGAAAAAGTAATTTCAATGACTGGTTGTGCCACCATTTCAAAACACACAATCAAGTATACATGAGATACACAGCAGTTTAAATCCAGACTATTAAAATATACTAATCAGGAATTAACTTTACACTTTTCTACACAATTAAAAAGCTGGAATATAGCGCATCCCATAACATATCATGATTTCTGGTTATTCCTTTATGTCGGATTCATAACTAGTTGTTGTTGTGTGGAAGACTCACCTGATATAAAGAGACCAATGAGAAAAAACATGTTCTCAGGACAAGCCATGTGAAAACTCACACACCACTGATTACCTGAAACAGTACAAACATACACTTACTGGTGGAGTAACTTAACTCACACAACACATTAAACCATCCCCATATCAAATACACGATGTCCTTCAGTTGTAAAGCTAATACATGAACAAACAGCAGTACATTAGAACATATTGAATCTCATTACTCAGAATTAATCTCCTTTCATTTATTTTGAACATTAAAATGAACAGAAAATATAGTGAAGAAGTTGATACTTGCCTTAGACGGTAACGTAAACTGTCTACAGCAGAAACTGTCACACACATAGTGAGGTCTGCCTAACGAAAGTGCTGAAATTCATGTGGCATATCTCTCATCTCAACTGTGACGTACTTCCTAATATGTGTATGAGAAATTATTTTCAAACAATTCTTTAGTATTTATTGTCCCTTTCTCGGGGTAGGACAGGTCAGCAGTATTTTGAAACTGGCCCCCAAATCACTAAGTCCGCCCCCGACACATTGTTAAATAGAACAAATTAAACTTTCATCATTATAACCATCTCCTATCCTCTATCTCCCAGGCCTGAATGGGAATGTGTGTGGGATTTAAACATATAGTTTAATCATGAACCAAAATCCACTATTCATTTATTCAAGAGTTCAATGTGTTAAATTTGAGTTTGATACAAAACATATGGTTGTCACATTATGTTTCAACATGAAAAACAGACTTGGTATGAAACAGAGTAACTGTAATTGTATCTGAGTGATTCTCACACACCACTCAACTTCTCCGACACCAACTTCCTCTTTGAAGTCTATTTGCAAAGAGGAGCCTGGTGGGCTGGATGCCACAGAGACACTCTTTTCACTCCACTTTGATACGGAATCGGCTTTTTCATAGCAGTTTATGAGAATTTATGTAGCAGGTTAGGAGAATTATCTTAGCATGTTAAGAGCCTGAGGTTAAGGTCAGGTAAAATAGTTAGGTTTAGGGAAAATGCTCTCCTAACCAGGGTTGGATGAGGGCATTTGGGACCCTGAGCTTACTTTCCTTCATTTCAACACGTTCCGCCATGGTGCAGAGAGCATTTCAACCCATTTTGCCATGGTGCAGAGAGCATTTCAACCCATTTTGCCATGGTGTGGAGAGAATTTCAACCCATTTTGCCATGGTGTGGAGAGAATTCCAACCCATTTTGCCATGGTGTGGAGAGCATTTCAACCCATTTTGCCATGGTGTGGAGATCATTTCAACCAATTTTGCCATGGTGTGGAGAGCATTTCAACCCATTTTGCCATGGTGCAGAGAGCATTTCAACCCATTTTGCCATGGTGTGGAGATCATTTCAACCAATTTTGCCATGGTGTGGAGAGCATTTCAACCCATTTTGCCATGGTGCAGAGAGCATTTCAACCCATTTTGCCATGGTGTGGAGATCATTTCAACCAATTTTGCCATGGTGTGGAGAGCATTTCAACCAATTTTGCCATGGTGCAGAGAGCATTTCAACCCATTTTGCCATGGTGCAGAGAGCATTTCAACCCATTTTGCCATGGTGTGGAGAGAATTTCAACCCATTTTGCCATGGTGTGGAGAGAATTCCAACCCATTTTGCCATGGTGTGGAGAGCATTTCAACCCATTTTGCCATGGTGTGGAGATCATTTCAACCAATTTTGCCATGGTGTGGAGAGCATTTCAACCCATTTTGCCATGGTGCAGAGAGCATTTCAACCCATTTTGCCATGGTGTGGAGATCATTTCAACCAATTTTGCCATGGTGTGGAGAGCATTTCAACCAATTTTGCCATGGTGCAGAGAGCATTTCAACCAATTTTGCCATGGTGCAGAGAGCATTTCAACCCATTTTGCCATGGTGCAGAGAGCATTTCAACCCATTTTGCCATGGTGTGGAGAGCATTTCAACCCATTTTGCCATGGTGTGGAGAGCATTTCAACCCATTTTGCCATGGTGCAGAGAGCATTTCAACCCATTTTGCCATGGTGTGGAGATCATTTCAACCCATTTTGCCATGGTGCAGAGAGCATTTCAACCCATTTTGCCATGATGTGGAGAGCATTTCAACCCATGGTGCAGAGATGCATATTTACATATTTCATTTTTTTTTTTTGTTTTCGAGCTAATTTCCCACTATTCAACATATTTTGCTATCATATGCTATCTGGGACCGTTCGGTAATCCAGCCCTGCCCCTAACCTGCTACCAAAATCACTTCTTATTGAAGTGGCGTGAAAATAATGACCCGAGACCACGACCAACAGGTACTGGGAGGCAAGTTGGACATGGGCTCACTCTACAACGGTCAAGTCTATTTGGGATAAAGCTTTTGTAAAGTTGACGTCAAATTCTTTTAGCATTTGAGCTAATCCTAACACTTTTCCGTTCCTTAATGTAATTCTCCTAACCTGCAGCCTAATACTCCTAATCTTGCGAGAAAACTAAATTTGGACAAATCACTCTTCGACCTTCCCAAGGTCTTCTGGGAGAAGGAGACCCAGGAGCTGAGGGCGTACTTTACCGAGCAGGTGGGAGCCAACCTCCCCCAACAGGTGGAGGGAGAGCTGAAGGCTCTAGAGGACAAGGTCAGGAATTGAGAGGTGGAGGGACCAGATGGTTCAGAGAGAGAAGAGAGAAAGTATTGACTATTGGACATTATACTACGCTGATGCTGCTATATGGTGGGAATGGGGATATGGGGGGACTGACAAAAAAGGGACGAACAAGCTCTTTTCAGTTATGTGGAAACTGCTTTGCCTATATGTGGATAAAATGTATGAAATTACAATGGAATGATGCAGTTTAGGCTGACACTCAGTATCAATGGATATGTGAGTTGGTATTAGGCCATATTTTTTTTATTTAACTCGGCAAGTCAGTTATGAACAAATTCTTATTTTTAATGACGGCCTAGGAACAGTGGGTTACCTGCCTTGTTCGGAGGAGGAACTATAGATTTTTACCTTGACAACTTGGGAATTTGATCTAGCAACCTTTACGATTACTGGCCCAACGCTCTAACCACTAGGCTACCTGCCACCCCAATAGAGCAGAACCAATGTCTAGCGGTATCTTAACAACATCTTGTATACAAGTATACATTGCCATCAGAAGGTATTCATACTCCATTATAACAAAGTGAAAATATGTTTTTAGAAATTTTCACAGATTTATGGAAAATTAAATACAAAAATATCTGATTCATATAAGTAGTCAAACCCCTGAATCAATACATGTTAGAATCACCTTTGGCAGTGATTATAGCTTTGAGTCTTTTTGGGAAAGCCTCTCAGAGCTCACTTGTTATATCCACTTCAATCTTTGTAGATGAAGGGGAGGAGACAGGTTAAACATGGATGTTTAAGCCTTGAGACAATACAGTGCCTTGCGAAAGTATTCTGCCCCCTTGAACTATGCGACCATTTGCCACATTTCAGGCTTCAAACATAAAGATATAAAACTGTATTTTTTTGTGAAGAATCAACAACAAGTGGGACACAATCATGAAGTGGAACGACATTTATTGGATATTTCAAACTTTTTTAACAAATCAAAAACTGAAAAATTGGGCGTGCAAAATTATTCAGCCCCTTTACTTTCAGTGCAGCAAACTCTCTCCAGAAGTTCAGTGAGGATCTCTGAATGATCCAATGTTGACCCAAATGACTAATGATGATAAATACAATCCACCTGTGTGTAATCAAGTCTCCATATAAATGCACCTGCACTGTGATAGTCTCAGAGGTCCGTTAAAAGCGCACAGAGCTTCATGAAGAACAAGGAACACACCAGGCAGGTCCGAGATACTGTTTTGAAGAAGTTTAAAGCCGGATTTGGATACAAAAAGATTTCCCAAGCTTTAAACATCCCAAGGAGCACTGTGCAAGCGATAATATTGAAATGGAAGGAGTATCAGACCACTGTAAATCTACCAAGACCTGGCCGTCCCTCTGAACTTTCAGCTCATACAAGGAGAAGACTGATCAGAGATGCAGCCAAGGGGCCCATGATCACTCTGGATGAACTGGGTGGTGGGAGACTCTGTCCATAGGACAACAATCAGTCGTATATTGCACAAATCTGGCCTTTATGGAAGAGTGGCAAGAAGAAAGCCATTTCTTAAAGATATCCATAAAAAGTGTTGTTTAAAGTTTGCCACAAGCCACCTGGGAGACACACCAAACATGTGGAAGAAGGTGCTCTGGTCAGATGAAACCAAAATTGAACTTTTTGGCAACAATGCAAAACGTTATGTTTGGCGTAAAAGCAACACCCTGAACACACCATCCCCACTGTCAAACATGGTGGTGGCAGCATCATGGTTTGGGCCTGCGGACTAAGCACACACCCTTGAAGGACCCCCGTGTTGAGTATCAGAGAGGCAGATGTGTTGTTTCCTACCCTTAACACCTGGGGTGCGGCCCATCAAGAAGTCCAGGATCCAGTTGCAGAGGAACCAATAACACCAAAAGATGTCATGGAAATTAAATGTAAAGGTTTTTATTGCAGTGCAATTAATCAACAACCTGAAATTCAGCCTCAATTGATTCTGTTGTTTAACACTCAACATAAAAACTGAAACTATAAATTCTAAATAGATATAAACTGAAAATAGATAAAATTGTTATTCTGGCAACTGCACAAAAGATGAAGATAAACAGTGACTAGTAGATGTTAACACCATTGTGCACCATTATGGTCTTAAACAGCCTTCAGTGAGCTAGTTGAACTCAGCAGTTCCTCTATACTGTAACCAATTAAACAGATGCTCTGTGAACTCAACACTCAAAATAAATGGTCTAAAATAAAGAGTAGCCTGCATCATCGTATCAACAATCTAGTAACAGTTAAACACTTTTCATCCCAGCAAATTCTACAAATATGCAGATAATCAAAGAGCACACAATTATAAATGTAACAAAAGTACCAATAGAAACTAATACACAATGACAATAGTGTACATAAAAACACTTAATACCCATTGGAAAAATAATTAACAAGCACTTATTTTATTCACTTGTGCATATAGCCCATCTAGGTTGTTAAGAGGTGGTTCCTGAGCCCCTCTCCCAGTCACATTGACTTCAGCGTACTCACTCTCCTGTCCCTGGACCCTGTCCTGGGCTGCAGCTGGGGTCTCTTTGGTCTGTAGTTTGGAGAAGTCTATGTCACCGTATTGGATCTCTTCAGGCTGGTCTTCTGCAGGTTCCTCTGGTTCCTCTCCGGCTGTGGCCTGGTTAGTACACACTGTCCCAACCGGGGAGTTCTGTGGAGAGAACACAGAGAGAGGAACAGGTGTAAAGCTCTAAGCTCAGTAATGTGTAAAACTCTAAGGTCAGCAGGTTACACAACACATACTGAGGGGATGTCAATGAAAATGTCAATTCAACTGACAGGTGTAAAGACAGTGAACACTGTCAAAGTCCAACAGCCATTCTGTTATCATTCCATGTCATTACAGGATGTGGCATTGCTTTCGATGTGGTCATCTCCCCCTAAACTTGCACTGAAATGATGTTAACCTCATGGCTTTAAATAGTTTCAGCATTAATTCATTACTTCCTTAGATTCACTTTGTAGATGGTTTTTAAAGTTGAGCCTTATTCCCACCTGTCCCTGTGGACTGTCTGTCCTTTCAAGTCCATCGTGGAGCCTCGAGTTTCTCCTCCTGGAAGACATTTAGAAAGGTATTCTGAATGCACTGAGAGGGTTTCCATATGCAAAAACACAAACACAGCAGAAATAAAATTGCTTTGCGTTGATGCCAGGAATAGTTCTTACCATACAAAAAGACTGATCAGGCTGATAAGCAAAATGGCCCCCAGAGTTCCTGCTGCAACCCCAGAAACCAGAAACCAGAAACCAACCCCTGATGTTTTTGACTCTTCTTGCCCTGAAAATACAGCACATATTATGGTCAATTCTCAAAAAAAGATCTCTCAAGTACACTACATGACCAAAAGTATGTGGACACCTGCTCGTCGAACATCTCATTCCAAAATCATGGGCATTAATATGGAATATAGAATGTCATTGTATGCTGTAGCGTTAAGAATTCCATTCACTGGAACTAAGGGTCCCAGCCCAAACCATGAAAAACAGCCCCAGACCATTATTCCTTATCCACCAAACTTTACAGTTGGCACTATGCTTTGGGGCAGGTAGTGTTCACCTGGAATCCGTCAAAACCCAGATTCGTCCGCCGGACTGCCAGATGTTGAATCGTACATTCAACACGCCAGAGAACGGATTTCCACTTCTCCAGAGTCCAATGGCAGTGAGCTTTACACCACTGCAGCTGATTCTTGGCACTGCACATAGTGATCTTAGGCTTGTGTGCGGCTGTTCTGCCATGGAAACCCATTTCATGAAGCCCTCATCAAACAGTTCTGGTGCTGCCATTGCTTCCAAAGGCAGTTTAGAACTCGGTAGTGAATGCTGCCATCCTACTGCCAATGTTTGTCTACGGAGATTGCATAGCTGTGTGCTCGATTTTAAACACCTGTCAGCAACATGTGAGGCTTTAATAACTGAATCCACGCATTTGAAGGGGTGTCCACATACTTTTGAATATATATTGTATATCTAACCTAAGATTGTGTCCTACGTGCCCATTTTACCTTTTATAGCCAGCTGCACTTCATTCGACTTCCCACAGCCGTGACTATTTCTTCCTTCACAGTAGTACAGTCCTCCATCACCAGCAGTCACATTGAGGAAGTAACTCTGTCCAGATGCTACCTGAGTTGTTTTACCCCCACTGATCTGGAACCAGGTGAAGTTTGTCACAGGGGGGTTGGCTGTACTGCTGCAGGTCAGATTAACACAGCTGCCCACTAATACTGGATCAGCTGAACTGATGGAGGCCGAGGTGTCCTTAGGAGAGACTGAGGGAGAGGGGTTCATTTACAATGTATCTGCATATGGTATATTGAATAGTCTCATCAAACCCACTCTATTACAATCATCAGTGAAACATGATAGAATGATCTATTCTTCAGGAACCGGTTACTAAATCTTACATGAAACGTTAAGCATCATGTTATGTTCAGCTGTCTTGTTGCTTGTCCCTACTGGGTAGACTGCAGTACAAGTAATGTTCTTCTCATGATGAAGGTATGACGCAGTGAAGGTCACTGTGGAGAGAACTGATTTGGTTTGGTCTGGATTCTCCTGCAGTTGGTTCTCAGTTGTGAACTGTGTTGGGAGAGTCCATGTCAGCTCAGGGGGGTGTTCGGGACAGGGAGCGACAGCTGAGCAGTTCAAACTGACAGGGGTCCCTTCCTTCACCTCACCTGAGACAGTAAGGATGGGACTGGAAGGAAAATCTGTAATACATTGTAGATAAATATATTTTACTCTAATAGTTAAACTGTCCACTTGTTCTTCTCTTATCATTGATGCAAGGAATCTAAACTGGGAAAAATAGTTGGTAAACAGTTAAATTGTCTCTTACCACTGACAACTATATTAACAGACTTATCATTGTCTGTTGCACGGAATGGTTTACTCTCAATCCTGAAGAAGTATTTATCAGTGTAATTGGTGGTTACGTTGAAGAAGACTGTGGTGCAGTTCTTCTGGGACATGTTTCCAGTTATCTTCCCTTGATATCTGTTGACCGTCTCAATACTGTTAAATATCACTCTGTCCGGATGATTACCAAAGTATTGGTTTCCTTTAATCCACACTCCAGAGGTTAGTATTGTGCTGTTAAATGTATACTTATGTTGGTCAGGAATATCAAATGAACATGGGATTTGCACACAGGAGCCCGTCAGTACATCCAGTCTATCTGGCATTGTGGCGATCAAATCACTTTGACCAAAGCAGGCCAAAACACCTGCAACATGAAGGACAACATCAGGGAGGTTCTGATATATTATCAGTTCAGTCCAATGATATGTATTAAACCTAGATGACTGACAGGGGCCTCTGTTTGGAGGCAACTGCACAACCATCTTGTTACTCCTCCTTCAGTGTAAAACAGATGTTGGAAGATATAGAAATGCATTTCTTAATGTCTATATTCGTTTTAGACAAGTATATTCTATTACAGACACCTTAATGCAGAATTTTTAATTATATTTTGTGACCTGCAACACTTCCTTCAGTAGAGTGACCCTAGCGTTTCTACAGCCAATGATTGCATCTTGAAACTCACTCAATTGGTATTATCCAATAGCTGCTTCATCTTTTCATCTTTCATCTTTTTTCCTATTTTCCTTTGCCCCCAACTATGAGAAAATGTGGAACAATTTGAGGAACCACTTACAAAACAGAGAAACTCCCTACTTTCTAAAATCCTAATGGAAGAGATACATAGATGATGTCTTTGTGCTCTGGTAAGGAAGTCAGCAGGAACTAAATTAATTCCAAACTCTGCTAAGCGAGAGCTCTGAATATCTCAAATTCACCATGCAGACTTGAGAGAAAAATAAACTACCTGGACGTATGGATCATCAAAGAGAATGATGCATTACATACAGATTTGTACACAAAGCCAACAGACCTCAAAACCCTGCTACGTGCGGATAGCATGCATCCCCTTCCCCTCAGGAATGGTCTACCATACAGCCAGTTATGCAAGGTTAAATTAATCTGTGTCCAATAGTCAGACTTTGACAGCAATGCTTAGAAAATGAAAAATACATTTAAATTCAGAGGCTACATGGAAAAAACTATTGATGCTGCAACGATGACGATATCTCAAAAACCACGAGAAGAAATGCTAAAAACTAAACCAAAGAAGAAAAACAAATCTTTTGCACCAAGTACACCAAGTGTTCAGAGAAAATTAAAGCAATCCTGAAGAAGCACTGGCATATTCTGCAATTAGACACGACAATTGCACACCTCGTCAAGGACCAACCCACTGGTGGTCTATAAGTGTGATCACAATATTGTGGATAGCTTAGTGAGATCTGACCTGCCCCCTGAGCCCACTCAGACACACAATCCAAATTGGAAATACCAATGTGACTCATGCTCACAGTGCAATAGCACAACACAAACATCCTTCTTCAGACACCCACATACAGGTGGAAACATCCCTGTTAGGGGTATCATCTCTTGCAAGATAAAGGGAGTAATCTGTCTCATCACATGTTCATGTGGAAAAGCCTACGTAGGACAACCGAAAAGACAATTAAAACAATGCATAGCTGACCACTGTAACGTGTGTCGTCGTCTGATGAGGAGGAATCGGACCAAAGAGCAGCGTGGTAAGAGTTCATGACCTTTATTTAACTGAACACTGAAACAAAAAGACCAAAGTGCAAACTGAAACAGTCCTGTCAGGTGCAGAAAACACTAAACAGAAAACAACTACCCACAAAACATAGGTGGGAAAAAGCTACCCAAGTATGGTTCCCAATCAGAGACAACGATAGTCAGCTGTCCTTGATTGAGATTTCTATATATATATATACAATTCACTCTAATTAACCTCATAATTGTGACACACCCCTTATGATTGTTATTGGTTGCACTAATTACACTGTTTATCTACATAACCTGGTTCAAGCATTAATGACTTTACCCTGAAGAAGGAACAGTGATACCGGAACGTTGGTGTTTTACCCAATAAATTACTGGGAGTTTATATATATATATATATAGAGTGTTCAACTCTCTTTGTTTTTATAGCTTACAGTGTATTCACCGTTAGTCAGCACCTCTACACTAAGTCATTTTCTCTGGGTGTGCTCCAGATAATGCTTTTTATATCACCTGAACATAACAAATTAAATAATAAACATGTACAGATATTAAAGTATTTTATTTATAGAGTACTAACTTTACCTTCCCCTTCTACAACAAAATACTGAAATACATGTAATATAGTCCTTGAAACATTTGATTTAAATACTGTAGAATTCCATTAATTATCATGGAGGACTGCTTCTTCTGGGGAGTACCATATATAGAGGCCGGTGGTTTCATAGTCTCTCATTGGCCGTTACATAGAATCAGCGATCCAGAGTTTATACCCATCACTGTTACAGTCTCTCCCAATAATAATAATAATTGTGGAAGGACCACCAGAGGGCAGGCTGGGCTCATGGATAGTAGCCCAACAAGGCATGTTGAGACAAGGTAACTAGAGGTAATTAAGCACAGCTGACGGTACTAATGACATATTCTCTTTCCCCTATAAGAGAGAGGATGGAACCAGCAGGGAGAGGAGAGACAAACCCTCTCTATAGAATGGCTACCAAGAGAAGGTAGCTAGCCAAAGAAGATCCATTAAGACAGTGACAAATCTGTGATTGTTGTTAAAGTTTAAAGATAATCGTCTTGTGTTCCTGTTTCATCTAAAGAAGAAGAAGATGTATGTTGTCCCTTGTGAGATTCTCATTGATTGTGTTGAAGTGTTGGTATTGTCAGAGTGGTGATAGGGACATTGGTGGAAGTTATACTGTTAACTGCACACTGATGTCGGTTTAACATGAACATACAGGGACAGTGGTGGAAGATATACTGTTAACTGCACACTGATGCCGGTTTAACATGAACATACAGGGACAGTGGTGGAAGCTATACTGTTAACTGCACACTGATGTCGGTTTAACATGAACATACAGGGACAGTGGTGGAAGCTATACTGTTAACTGCACACTGATGCCGGTTTCACAGAGACATGGAAAAGTATTTCCCCCTTTATGGTTCTCTATTTTTACTTATTTTTTTTACTGTTATCAGATCTTCAACCAAAACCTAATATTAGATAAAGGGAACTTGAGTTTATAAACTTTTTTTTATAGTTATTTTCTTTCATTAACAAAGTTATGCAACACCCAATACCCCTGTGTGAAAAAGTAATTGCCCCCTTACTCTCAATAACTGGTTGTGCCACCATTCCAAAACACACAATCTACATGAAAAGGGATTAAAAGCAACAAATTTAAAGTTTTGGAATGGCCTACTCAATGTCCAGACCTAATCCCATTTGAGATATTGTGGCAGGACTTGAAACGAGCAGTTTATGCTTGAAAACCCATGAATGTCACTGATTTAAAGCAGATCTGCATGGGACAGTTTGCCAAAATTCCTCCACAACAATGTGAGAGACTGATCAACAATTACAGGGAATGTATGGTTGGTTGTCATTTCAGCTGAAGGAGGCACAGCCAGTTATTTAGTGTAGGGGAGCATAACTTTGTTTAAGAAATAAATTAAATAAGTATGTAAATGTTGTGTTATTTGTTCACTCAGGTTCCATTTATCTAATATCATCTTTTGATTGAATATCTGAAAATATGCAAAAACTTTTTCACAGCAGTTTAAATCCAGACTATTAAATACACTAATCAGGAATTAACTGTACACTTTTCTACACAATTAAAAGGCTGGAATATAGCACATCCCATAAAATATAATGACTTGTGGTTATTCCTTTATGTCTGATTCATAACTAGTTGTTGTTGTGTGGAAGACTCACCTGACATAAAGAGGCAAATGAGAAAAAACATGTTCTCAGAACAAGTCATGTGAGAACTCACACACCACTGATCACCTGAAACAGTACAAACATACACTTACTGGTGGAGTAACTTAACTCACTAAAGCTAATACATGAACAAACAGCAGTACATTAGAACATATTGAATTTCATTACTCAGAATTAATCTCCTTTCATTTATTTTGAACATTAAAATGAACAGAAAATATATTGAAGAAGTCGATACTTGCCTTAGACGGTAACGTAAACTGTCTACAGCAGAAACGGTCACACACATAGTGAGGTCTGACTAAATAAAGTGATGAAATTCATGTGGCATATCTCACATCTCATCAGTGAAATACTTCCTAATATGTGTATGAGAAATCATTTTAAAGGAATACTACTGTATTTAATGTCCCTTTCTCGGGGTAGGACAGGTCAGCAGCATTTTGAAACGGGCCCCTGAATCACTAAGTCTGCCCCCAATAAATTGCTAAAATAAACTTTTGGCAGCAAAACCATAATCCCTCTCCCGTATCTCCCGTATCTCCCGTATCTCCTGTATCTCCCTCTCCCGTATCTCCCTCTCCCGTATCTCCCGTATCTCCCGTATCTCCCTCTCCCATATCTCCTGTATCTCCTGTATCTCCCTATCCCGTATCTCCCTCTCCCGTATCTCCCGTATCTCCTGTATCTCCCTCTCCCGTATCTCCCGTATCTCCTGTATCTCCCGTATCTCCCGTATCTCCTGTATCTCCCATATCTCCTGTATCTCCCTCTCCCGTATCTCCCGTATCTCCCTCTCCCATATCTCCTGTATCTCCTGTATCTCCCTATCCCGTATCTCCCTCTCCCGTATCTCCCGTATCTCCTGTATCTCCCTCTCCCGTATCTCCCGTATCTCCTGTATCTCCTGTATCTCCCTCTCCCGTATCTCCCGTATCTCCCTCTCCCGTATCTCCCGTATCTCCTGTATCTCCTGTATCTCCCTCTCCCGTATCTCCCTCTCCCGTATCTCCCGTATCTCCCGTATCTCCCGTATCTCCCTCTCCCGTATCTCCCTCTCCCATATCTCCTGTATCTCCTGTATCTCCCTATCCCGTATCTCCCTCTCCCGTATCTTCCGTATCTCCTGTATCTCCCTCTCCCGTATCTCCCGTATCTCCCGTATCTCCCGTATCTCCCATAACTCCCGTATCTCCTGTATCTCCCGTATCTCCTGTATCTCCTGTATCTCCTGTATCTCCCGTATCTCCCGTATCTCCCGTATCTCCCGTATCTCCCGTAACTCCCATATCTCCCAGGCTTGAATGGGAATATCTGTGGGATTTAAAAAATATAGTAAAATTATGAACCCAAATCCACGATTAATTTATTAAAATATAAAAAAGAAAAGTTAAATTAGAGTTTGATAGAAAACATATGGTTGTCACATTATGTTTCAACATGAAAAACAGACTTGGTGTGAAACAGAGTGACTGTAATTGTATCTGAGTGATTCTCACACACCACTCAACTTCTCCGACACCAACTTCCTCTTTGAAGTCTATTTGCAAAGAGGAGCCTGGTGGGCTGGATGCCACAGAGACACTCTTTTCACTCCACTTTGAAACGGAATTTACTTCATTGTAGCAGTTTATTAGAATTTATGTAGCAGGTTAGGAGAATTAACACAGCATGTTAGTAGCCTGAGGTTAAGGCCAGGTAAAATAGTCAGGTTTAGTGAAAATGCTCTCCTATCCAGGGTTGGATGACCTCATTTGGGACCCTGAGCTTACTTTTCTGCTATTAAACACATTTTGCCATGGTGCAGAGAGGAACATTTGCAATTTGATGATGCTATTCTACACATTTTGCAATGAGGCTGAGACAAAATTTGCCATTTTAAAGCTAATTCCCTGATATTCAACACATTTTGCCATGAGGTCGATAGGAAAGGTTTCAGTTTTAAAGCTAATTTCCTGTAATTCTACATGTGCTATCATATGCTATCTGGGGCCGTTCGGTAATCTGTCCCTGCTCCTAATCTGCTACCAAAATAATTTCTTATTGAAGTGTTGTGAAAAGAGTGTGTCCCATGTGCAACAGGAGAGAGCAAGCGACCTGCAGGGCATGGGCGGCAGAGTAGACATGGGCCCTCTGTTCGACGGTCAAGTCTAGATGAGATAAAGCTTTTGTCAAGTTGAAGTTCTTGAAGTTCTTTTAGCATTTTAGCTAATCCTAACCCTTTTCCGTACTTTCATCTAATCATCATAACCTGATACGTTAATCATCCTAACCTGCTGCATAAATTCTGCTAAACTTGCTAGAAAACTACATTTTCACAAAAGCTGTATCCCTCCGAGACAAATCCAGCTTCGACCTGCCCAAGGCCTTCTGGGAGAAGGAGACCCAGGAGCTGAGGGCGTACGTGCTTCTACACCTGCATTGCTTGCTGTTTGGGGTTTTAGGCTGGGTTTCTGTACAGCACTTTGAGATATCAGCTGATGTACGAAGGGCTATATAAATTTGATTTGATTTGATTTGATTTGATTTGATTTGATTTGCCCAGCAGGTGGGGGGAGAGCTGAAGGCTCTGGAGGACAAGGTCAGGAATTGAGAGGTGGAGGGACCAGATGGTTCAGAGAGAGAAGAGAGAAAGCATTGACTATTGGACATTATACTACGCTGATGCTGCTATATGGTGGGAATGGGGATATGGGGGGACTGACAAAAAAGGGACTAACAAGCTCATTGCAGTTATGTGGAAACTGCTTTGCCTATATGTGGATAAAATGTATGAAAATACAATGGAATTATGCAGTTTAGGCTGACACTCAGTATCAATGGATATGTGAGTTGGTATTAGGCCATATTTTTTTTATTTAACTCGGCAAGTCAGTTATGAACAAAATCTTACTTTTAATGACGGCCTAGGAACAGTGCCTTGTGCCTGCCATGTTCGGAGGAGGAACTATACATTTTTACCTTGACAACTTGGGAATTTGATCTAGCAACCTTTACGATTACTGGCCCAACGCTCTAACCACTAGGCGACCTGCCACCCCAATAGAGCAGAACCAATGTCTAGCGGTATCTTAACAACATCTTGTATACAAGTATACATTGCCATCAGAAGGTATTCATACTCCATTATAACAAAGTGAAAATATGTTTTTAGAGATTTTCACAGATTTATGGAAAATTAAATACAAAAATATCTGATTCATATAAGTAGTCAAACCCCTGAATCAATACATGTTAGAATCACCTTTGGCAGTGATTATAGCTTTGAGTCTTTTTGGGAAAGCCTCTCAGAGCTGACTTGTTATATCCACTTCAATCTTTGTAGATGAAGGGGAGGAGACAGGTTCAACATGGAAGTTTAAGCCTTGAGACAATAGAGACATGGATTGCGTATGTGTGACATTCAGAGGGTGAATAGGCAAGACGAAAGATTTAAGTGTCTTTGAATGGGGTATGGTAGTAGGTGTCAGGATCACCGATTTCAAGAACTTCAACACTGCTGGGTTTTTCACTTTTAACAGTTTCCGGTGTGCATCAAGAATGGTCCTCCACCCAAAAGACATCCAGCCAACTTGACACTGTGGGAAGCATTGGAGTCAACATGGGTCAGATTCCCTGAGGAATGCTTTAGACACCTTGTAAAGTCAATGCCCTGATGAATTAAGGCTGTTCTGAAGGCATTACGATGGTGAAACGTAATAATAGGAAGCTGTTCCTAATGTTTGGTGTACTCAGTGCCTTCAGAAAGTATTCATACATCTTGACTTATTCCACATTTTGTTGTGTTAAAAATAAAAATCATCCATTTACACAAAATAACCCATAATAGTAAAGTGAAAATATGTTTTTAGAAATGTTTGCAGATTTATTGAAAATAAAATAGAGAAATATCTCATTTACATAAGTATTCACACCCCTGTGTCAATGTATGTTACAGCTGTGAGTCTTTCAGGGAAACTCTCTATGAGCTTTGCACACCTGGATTGTACAATATTTCCACCTTATTCTTTTTAAAAACTCATCAAGATCTAACAAGTTGGTTGTTGATCATTGCTAGACAGTCATTTTCAAGTCTTACCATAGATTTCCAAGACGATTAAAACTGTATCTAGGCATCTTAGGAACATTCAACGTTGTCATAGTAATCATCTATGCTGTCAGTTTGGCATTGTGTTTAAGGTTTTTGTCCTGCTGAAAGGTGAATTTGTCTCCCAGTGCCTTTTGAAAGGTAGACTGAACCACTTTTTCCTCTTGCATTTGCCTGTGCTTGGCTCTAGTACATTTATATTTATCCTAAAACACTTGATGACAAGCATACCCATAACATGGTGCAGCCACGCTTGAAAGTATAAAGAGTGGTACTCAGTGATATGTTGTGTTGGATTTGCCCCAAAAATAACACTTGTGAATTTCTTAGCCATTTTTTTGTTGCAATTTCACTTTAGTACCTTATTGCAAACCAAATGCATGCTTTGGAATATTTTTATTCTGTACGTGTTTCCTTCTTTCACTCTTTCATTTATGTTAGTATTGTGGAGTAAGTACAGTGTTGTTGATCCATCCTCAATTTTATCCTATCACAGCCATTAAACTATGTAACTGTTTTTCACCATTGGCATTATGGTGAAATCCCTGAGTGTTTTTTTTCCTCTCCAGAGTTATGAAAGCCGACTGTACCTTGATAATGACTGGGTGTCTTGATAGATTTTTTTATTTTTACCCATCTACCAACAGGTGCCCTTCTTTGCGAGAAATTTCAGCTTTTCATATCTTTTAATGTTGAAAAACAGAACTCCACATTTTGGGGTATTCTGTGTAGGCCAGTGACACAACAACTAAATGTAATCTATTTAAATGAGATATGTAAAATGTTGGACCAATGACACCAAAAGATTTCATGGAAATTGAATGTAATGGATTTTATTACAGTGCAATTAATAAACAACCTTAAATTCACCCTCAATTGTTTCTTTGATTTAACACTCAACATAAACACTGACAGAATAACTTCTAAATAGATATGAACTGAAAATAGATATGATTATTATTCTGGTAACTGCACAAAAGACGAAGATAAACAGTGACTAGTAGACGTTAACACCATTCTGCCATCATGTAGACTTACTTCACCAACTTCCTGTCTTGTATCAGACCACTGTCTTTCTAACTAACTGTGTCTTCTGTCCTCAGTCATCATTTCCTTTATATGGTCTTAAACTGCCTTCAGTGAGCTAGTTGAACTCAGCAGTTCCTCTATACTGGAACCCATTAAACAGATGCTCTGTGAACTCAACACTCAAAATAAATGGTCTAAAATAAAGAGTAGCCTGCATCATCATATCAACACTATAGTAACAGTTAAACACTTTTCATCCCAGCAAATTCTAAACTATGCAGATAATTAAAGAGCACACCATTATAAGTGTAACAAAAGTACCAATAGAAACAGATACACAATGACAATACTGTACATAAAAACACTTAATACCCATTGGAAAAATAATTAACAAGCACTTATTTTATTGACTTGTGCATAAAGCCCATCTAGGTTGTTAAGAGGTGGTTCCTGAGCCCCTCTCCCGGTCACATTGACTTCAGCGTACTCACTCTCCTGTCCCTGGACCCTGTCCTGGGCTGCAGCTGGGGTCTCTTTGGTCTGTAGTTTGGAGAAGTCTATGTCACCGTAGTGAATCTCTTCAGGCTGGTCTTCTGCAGATTCCTCTGGTTCTTCTCCGGCTGTGGCCTGGTTAGTACACACTGTCCCAACCGGGGAGTTCTGTGGAGAGAACACAGAGAGAGGAACAGGTGTAAAGCTCTAAGCTCAGTAATGTGTAAAACTCTAAGGTCAGCAGGTTACACAACACATACTGAGTGGATGTCAATGAAAATGTCAATTCAACTGACAGGTGTAAAGACAGTAAACACTGTCAAAGTCCAACAGCCATTCTGTTATCATTCCATGTCATTACAGGATGTGGCATTGTTTTCGATGTGGTCATCTCCCCCTAAACTTGCTCTGAAATTATGTTAACCTCATGGCTTTAAATAGTTTCAGCATTAATTCAGTACTTCCTTAGATACACTTTGTTGGTGGTTTTAAAGTTGAGCCTTATTCCCACCTGTCCCTGTGGACTGTCTGTCCTTTCAAGTCCATCGTGGAGCCTCGAGTTTCTCCTCCTGGAAGACATTTAGAAAGGTATTCTGAATGCACTGAGAGGGTTTCCATATGCAAAAGCACAAACACAGCAGAAATTTTAAAAAATGCGTTGATGCCAGGAATAGTTCTTACCATACAAAAAGGCTGATCAGGCTGATAATCAAAATGGCCCCCAGAGTTCCTGCTGCAACCCCAAACACCATTGGGTTTTTTGGCTCTTTTTGCCCTAAAAATACAGCACATATTATGGTCAAT
Source organism: Oncorhynchus mykiss (assembly GCF_057628025.1). NCBI lineage: Eukaryota > Metazoa > Chordata > Actinopteri > Salmoniformes > Salmonidae > Oncorhynchus > Oncorhynchus mykiss. The sequence goes on from NC_143032.1 coordinate 9,244,732, forward strand.
TCTCACAAAAAGATCTCTCAAGTACACTACATGACCAAAAGTATGTGGACACCTGCTCGTCGAACATCTCATTCCAAAATCATGGGCATTAATATGGAATATAGAATGTCATTGTATGCTGTAGCGTTAAGAATTCCCTTCACTGGAACTAAGGGGCCCAGCCCAAACCATGAAAAACAGCCCCAGACCATTATTCCTCATCCACCAAACTTTACAGTTGGCACTATGCATTGGGGCAGGTAGTGTTCTCCTGGAATCCGTCAAAACCCAGATTCGTACGCCGGACTGCCAGATGGTGAATCGTATATTCAACACGCCAGAGAACGGATTTCCACTTCTCCAGAGTCCAATGGCAGTGAGCTTAACACCACTGCAGCTGATTCTTGGTACTGCACATAGTGATCTTAGGCTTGTGTGCGGCTGTTCGGCCATGGAAACCCATTTCATGAACCCTTCAACAAACAGTCCTTGTGCTGCCGTTGCTTCCAAAGGCAATTTAGAACATGGTAGTGAATGTTGCCATCCTACTGCCAATGTTTGTCTACAGAGATTGCATAGCTGTGTGCTCGATTTTAAACACATGTCAGCAAAACATCTGAGGATTTAATAGCTGAATCCACGCATTTGAAGGGGTGTCCACATACTTTTGAATATATATTGTATATCTAACCTACGATTGTGCACTACGTGCCCATTTTACCTTTTATAGCCAGCTGCACTTCATTCGACTTCCCACAGCCGTGACTATTTCTTCCTTCACAGTAGTACAGTCCTCTATCACCAGCAGTCACATTGAGGAAGTAACTCTGTCCAGATGCAACCTGTGTTGTTTTACCCCCACTGATCTGGAACCAGGTGAAATTAGTCACAGGAGGGTTGGCTGTACTGCTGCAGGTCAGATTAACACAGCTGCCCACTGATACTGAATCAGCTGGACTGATGGAGGCCAATGTGTCCTTAGGAGAGACTGGGGGAGAGGGGTTCATTTAGAATGTATCTGGATATGGTATATTGAATAGTCTCATCAAAACCACTCTCTTACAATCATCAGTGAAACATGATAGAATGATCTATTCTACAGGAACCGGTTACTAAATCTTACATGAAACGTTAAGCATCATGTTATGTTCAGCTCTCTTGTTGCTTGTCCCTACTGGGTAGACTGAGGTACAAGTGATGTTCTTCTCATGATGAAGGTATGACGGAGTGAAGGTCACCGTGGAGAGAACTGAATTGGTTCGGTCTGGATTCTCCTGCAGTTGGTTCTCAGGTATGAACTGTGTTGGGAGAGTCCATGTCAGCTCAGGGGGGTGTTCAGGACAGGGAGCGACAGCAGAGCAGTTCAAGCTTACAGGGGTCCCTTCCTTCACCTCACCTGAGACAGTAATGATGGGACTGGAAGTCAAATCTGTAATACATTGTAGATAAATATATTTTACACTAACAGTTAAACTGTCCACTTGTTCAACTCTTATCTTTGATGAAAGGAATCTAAACTGAGAAAAAAAAATAGGTTTTAAGATAAATTGTCTCTTACCCCTGACAACTATATTAACAGACTTATCAGGATCTGTTGCAAGGAATGGTCGACTCTCAATCCTGAAGAAGTATATATCAGAGTAACTGGTGGTTACATTGAAGAAGACTGTGGTGCAGTTCTTCTGGGACATGTTTCCAGTTATCTCCCCTTGATATCTGTTGACCGTCTTACTACTGTTAAATATCACATTGTCCGGACGCCCACCAAAGTTTGAGTTTTCTTTAATCCACACTCCAGAGGTTAGTATTGTGCTGTTATATTCATTCTTTTTTTGTTCAGGAACATCAAATGAACATGGGATTTGCACACAGGAGCCCGTCAGTACATCCATTCTATCTGGCATTGTGGTGATCAAATCTCTTCGACCAAAGCAGGCCAGAACACCTGCAACATAAAGGACAACATCAGGGAGGTAATATGATCTTTTCAGTACAGTCACTCTCTCTGCAGCAAAAAATATGAACTCATTTCAATGTACAGGTGATTCCTGATGTCACGACTCCATGCCCTAAACTGGATCATGAACATATCTGGAGCACAATGTTTGAATCCAGACTATTAAACTCTGCTTTTCTATACATTGAGACAGATGGGAATACAGCTCATAGTATGAAACATCATCCCTTGTACTTTCATAACTAGTTGTCGTTGTGTGTAAGACTCACCTGATATAAAGAGGACAATGAGAAAAAACATGTTCTCAGGACAAGCCATGTGAGAACTCACACACTACTGATCACCTGAAACAGTACAAACATACACACATTTAGTAACTCAACACACTGCCCCTCCTTACCTTCAGGCTCAAACCCAACACCCGAGCACTCCATTCTCCCACCCCTACAGGAGGGCAGCTCCCGCTCAGGCTGTCCAAGCTCTTTTCTGTCCTGGCACCCCAATGCTGGAACCAGCTTCCCCCTGAAGCTACCTGCCCATCTTGCGAAAACATCAGAAACCCTACCCCTTCAGGGCATTTTAAATAATCCCACAGCACCCCCCCCCCCTCCCCCCTTTCACAGCCTGACCTCAAAAGGCCATTTGTGAACTAACATCCGCACTTGACACCCCCCTCCCCCACACACACACACTAGCACTGACTTTGCTGATACCTGCTTGAGTGTACTTACTATGAATGTAATGCGGTTGTCTCACCTGACTAGCATAAGATGAATGCACCAACTGTATGTCGTTCTGGATAAGAGTGTCTCTGCTAAATTACTCAAATGTATTACATTGAACCTTAATGCGTACAGTGCATTCGGAAATGATTCAGACCTCTTGACTTTTCTCCCCTCGTTGTTATGTTGTTTAAAATGGATGAAATTGTTGTCGCCCTTCAATCTACACACAATACCCCATAATAACAAAAACAATTTTTTAGAAATGATTTGTCATTATGAAGTATTGTGTGTGGATTGATAAGGAAAAATGATTTTATGCATTTTACAATAAGACTAAAGTAACAAAATGTGGAAAAAGGAAAGGGGTCTGAATACTTTCTGAATGCAGTGTATGGCTTTCAGTTGTGAAGCTATAACATGAACCAACAACAGCAGCATTTCAAATCATTACCAGTCATAACATTTCAGTGACTCTTAACATTAAATTGAAAAGATAGTGAAGAAGTCGACACTTGCCTTACGATCTTGAAAAGCGATCACAGAAAAGGAGATGATATCACACCCATAGTGAGTTCTGACAAACTGAAGTGTTGCAATTCAAGTTGGACAATGGACAATTGGACAATTACCACAGATCTGGAACCAGATGAAGGTTGTCACAGGAGGGTTGGCTGTACTGCTGCAGGTCAGATTAACACAGCTGCCCACTAATACTGGATCAGCTGGACTGATGGAGGCCGAGGTGTCCTTAGGAGAGACTGAGGGAGAGGGGTTAATTTAGAATGTATCTGGATATGGTATATTGAATAGTCTCATCAAAACCACTCTATTACAATCATCAGTGAAAACATGATAGAATGATCTATTCTTCAGGAACCGGTTACTAAATCTTACATGAAACGTTAAGCATCATGTTATGTTCAGCTGTCTTGTTGCTTGTCCCTACTGGGTAGACTGCAGTACAAGTGATGTTCTTCTCATGATGAAGGTATGATGGAGTGAAGATCACCGTGGAGAGAACTGATTTGGTTTGGTCTGAATTCTCCTGCAGTTGGTTCTCAGGTGTGAACTGTGTTGGGAGAGTCCATGTCAGCTCAGGGGGGTGTTCGGGACAGGGAGTGACAGCAGAGCAGTTCAAACTGACAGGGGTCCCTTCCTTCACCTCACTGAGACAGTAATGATGGGACTGGAAGGCAAATCTGTAATACATTGTAGATAAATATATTTTACACTAACAGTTAAACTGTCCACACTGACAAATCTCGTTGACCAAAGCGGGCCAAAACACCTGTAATATAAAGGACAACATCAGGGATGTTCTGATGTTTTTTCAATTCAGTCCAATGATATGTATTAACCCTAGATGACTGACAGGGGCCGCTGTTTGGAAGCCACTGCACAGCCATCTTGTTACTCCTCCTCCAGTGTAAAACAGATGTTGGAAGATATAGAAACGCATTTATTAATGTCTATATTAGTTTTAGACTAGTATATTCTATTACAGACACCTTAATGCAGACTTTTAAATTATATTTTGTGACCTGCAACACTTCCTTCAGTAGAGAGACCCTACCGTTTCTCCAGCCAATGATTGCATCTTGTAACTCATTAAAATGGTATTATCCAATAGCTGCTTCATCTTTGAGTCAGAGTTTTTCCTTTTTCCTATTTTCCTTTGCCCCCAACTATGAGAAAATGTATGTGGAACAATTTGAGGAACCACTCACAAAACAGAGACACCCCCTACTTTCTAAAATCCCCCTATGGAAGAGATACATAGACGATGGCTTTTTGCTCTGGGAAGGAAGTCAGCAGGAACAAAATTAATTCCAAACTCTGCTAAACGAGGGCTCTGAATATCTTAAATTCACCATGCAGACTGATTAGAGAAAAATAACTACCTGGACTTATGGATCATCAACGAGAATGATGCATAACATACAGACTTGTACACAAAGTCAACAGACCTCAATACCCTGCTACGTGGGGATAGTATGCATCCCCTTCCCCTCAGGAATGGTCTACCATACAGCCAGTTATGCAGGGTTAAACAAATCTGTGGCCAACAGTCAGATTTTGACAGCAATGCTAAGAAAATGAAAAATAAATTTAAATTCAGAGGCTACATGGAAAAAATGATTGATGCTGCAACGATGAAAATATCTCAAAAACCACGAGAAGAATTGCTAAAAACTAAACCAAAGAATAAAAACAAATCTTTTGCACTAAGTACACCAAGTGTTCAGAGAAAATGAAAGCAATCCTGAAGAAGCACTGGCATATTCTGCAGTCAGACTATAGAATGATAAACCTCTTCAAGGACCAACCCACTGGTGGTCTATAAGAATGGTCACAATATTGTGGATAGTTTAGTGAATCTGACCTTCCCCCTAAGCCCACTCAGACAGTCTTGACACACAATCCAAATTGGAAATACCAATGTGGCTCATGCTCACAGTGCAATAGCACTACAAAAACATCATTCTTCAGACACCCACATACAGGTGGAAACATCCCTGTTAGGGGTATCATCTCTTGCAAGATAAAGGGAGTAATCTGTCTCATCACATGTTCATGTGGAAAAACATACGTAGGACAACCGAAAAGACAATTAAAACAATGCATAGCTGACCACTGTAACGTGTGTCGTCGTCTGATGAGGAGGAATCGGACCAAAGCGCAGCGTGGTAAGAGTTCATGACCTTTATTTATCTGAACACTGAAACAAAAAGACCAAAGTGCAAACTGAAACAGTCCTGTCAGGTGCAGAAAACACTAAACAGAGAACAACTACCCACAAAACATAGGTGGGAAAAAGCTACCTAAGTATGGTTCCCAATCAGAGACAACGATAGTCAGCTGTCCCTGATTGAGAACCATACCCGGCCAAAACAAAGAAATACAAAACATAGAGAAAGGAACATAGAATGCCCACCCAAATCACACCCTGACAAAACCAAAATAGAGACATAAAAAGCTCTCTAAGGTCAGTGCGTGACAACCACCGCAGCTCAATCAGGTGTAATAACCCTGACTATCCAGTAGCAGCTCACTTTGTTGAAGCTAACCATCCCATCTCCTCACTCAAAAACACACGCATATACACACGCATTGAGCATGTTGGCCTACCAAGGAGAGGAGGTATTTAAAACATTGACCCCTACTGTCTTAATATTGACTTTGATCTCAGGCCCTTCTTATGAACAATTAGTTTTATGAAGAAGTCTTATAAATGAATGTATTCTTTCTACAGTTTATCAGCGTACAACCAATATGTTCCCCCTGTTGATGATGCTTATTGTGCATTATGGATGAACCAAAAGATTACATGTAACAACATTTTATGAAATTGGAAACAATTAAATACATGTCAAATTAAATTAAACAATAATGTATGTTGATGCTAATCTTATGCTAATTTTAATGATAACAATAGGCTAATATATTCAATATGATGTTAACTATTGTCTTTTAACAGTTTCACTCAATTCACTCTAATTAACCTCATAATTGTGACACAACCCTTATGATTGTTATTGGTTGCACTAATTACACTGTTTATCTACATAACCTGGTTCAAGCATTCATGACTTTACCCTGAAGAAGGAACAGTGATGCCCAAACGTTGGTGTTTTACCCAATAAATGACTGGGAGTTTATATATATATATATATAGAGTGTTCAACTCTCTTTGTTTTTATAGCTTACAGTGTATTCACCGTTAGTCAGCACCTCTACACTAAGTCATTTTCTCTGGGTGTGCTCCAGATAATGCTTTTTATATCACCTGAACATAACAAATCAATAAATAAACATGTGAAGATATTAAAGTGTTTTATTTATAGAGTACTAACTTTACTGTCCCTTCTACAACAAAATACTGAAATACATGTAATATAGTCCTTGAAACATTTGATTTAAATACTGTAGAATTCCATTAATTATTATGGAGGACTGCTTCTTCTGGGGACTACCATATATAGAGACCGGTGGATTTAAAGTCTCTCATTGGCCGTTACATAGAATCAGCGATCCAGGGTTTATACACATCATTGGTACAGTTTCTCCCAATAACATGAATATGAATTTATTTCTATGTACAGGTGATTTTTCAATTGGTTGGTGTGTTGTCAAGGAGGGAGGTGACGTGTGTTTGTGAGCAGATGACCACTAGTTTGAGCCCGGTATGGGGACAGGGACAGTGGTGGAAGGTATACTGTTAACCAAACACTGATGTCGGATTCACATGAACATACAATGACATGAAAAGGTTTTCCCCCTTTCTGGTTCTCTATTTTGCTTCCTTTATTTACTGAATGTTATCAGATCTTCATCCAAAACCTAATATTAGATAAAGGGAACTTGAGTTTACAAATAACAAAAAAAATTGTTATAGTTATTTAATTGATTTCATTAACAAAGTTATGCAACACCCACGCCCCTGTGTGGAAAAGTAATTCCCACCTTATACTCAATAACTGGTTATGTCACCATTCCAAAACACACAATCAGGAATACATTAAAATGTATTTAATGTACCAAATGTAAAGTTTTGGAATGGCCTAGTCAAAGTCCAGACCTAATCCCAAATGAGATACTGTGACAGGACTTGAAACGATGCTTGAAAACCCACAAATGTCACTGAGTTAAATCAGTTCTGCAGGGGAAAGAGGGCCAAAATTCCTCCACAGCAACGTGAGAGACTGATCAACAACTACAGGAAGCATTTGGTTGGAGTCATTTCAGCTGAAGGAGGCACAACCAGTTATTGAGTGTAAGGGGGCAATTACTTTTTTTAAACAGGGACATTGGGTGTTGCATAACGTTGTTTCAGAAATGAATGAAATAAGTATGTAAATGTTGTGTTATTTGTTCACTCAGTTTCCATTTATCTAATATCAGCTTTGATTGAATTATCTGATAACATTCAGTATCAAAAATATGCAAAATACATTTTCACAGGACAGTTTGAATCCAGACTATTAAAATACACTAATCAGGAAGGAACTGTATACTTTTCTACACAATTAAAAAGCCAGTATATCACCCAGCCCATAAAATATCATGACTTGTGGTTATTCCTTTATGTCTGATTCATAACTAATTGTTGTTGAGTGGAAGACTCACCTGACATAAAGAGGCCAATGAGAAAAAAACATGTTCTCAGGACAAGCCATGTGAGAACGCATTCACTACTGATCACCTGAAACAGGTCAAACATTCACTTCCTGGTAGAGTAGGTCACGTGACACATACTGTATCACATTGAAACTTTAGTCCATAATCACATAGGTTCTTCAGTTGTGAAGCTAATACATGAACTAACAGCCGTACATTGAACATTTTGAATCTCATTACTAAAATATAAAGATAAGATGTGAAGTTGTTGACACTTGCCTTACAACAGTAAGAAGAAATTAATGTGGCACATCTCACATCTCATCAGTGACATACTTCCTAATAAGTGCATTTATATGACAGGATGTTGAATAGTCTATGTGATGGGTGTCAACATCAGTTGTGAAAACATGGTATGCTAATTTAAGTTTTTAGAACATTGTAATTTTCTATTGAACCTTCTACTCCAGAACAATTAGTCTCAGTTACTTGAAACATTGCAGAGTTGGCCTGATCCATGTTTCACCAGTTTCAAATGAAATGGGCCCCAGCTGCCCACTGACTGATTCTACACACAAAGTGTGTGTCAGCCACTGACTCAACAGCTTGATATGGCCTACATACATTTCATTACTGCCCAAAATGAAACACTTATACACAAGATAGTTTTCATTGTGGGATTATAATATTCATTGCAGTTAATGTATGTGTGGTGGGTAAATAACCCTTTTAGGGGACCCCTTTACAGCATTTTGTTACAGGCCCCCAAGTAGTCAAGTTCACCCTTGATACAACAATGGAAACGTGCTGCAATATAACCTTCTCCCTCTCCTCTATCTCACAGGCTTGATTTTTTTTAAATATAGGTAAATCATAAACCAAAATCCATCCAACTTGATTAGTTAAATTTGAGTTCAGTAAAAGATACCCGGATCTCACATTATCTTTCAGCATGAAAAACAGACTTTGCCAGAAACAGAGTAACTGTAATTGTAGCTGATGGATTATCACACCCTTCCACAATTCTCCTGCACCCACTTCCTCTTTCATTACATCACTTCTATCTGCCAGGAAGAGCATGGTGGGCTGGGAGCCACAGGAGGGAGCCATCAACCATCAGGGCGGTCATGTCTAGATGGGATACAGCTTTTGTCAAATTGAGGTTCTTAAGTTGATTTTATGTTTTAGTTTAGCTAACCCCAACCCTTTTTCTTACCTTAATCTAATTATCCTAACCTGCTACGTTAATTCTCCCAACCTGCTGCACAAGATCTCCTACATTTGCAAGGATATATCCCTTCGATTATAAACCCTCTTGGACCTGCCCAAGGCCTTCTGGGAGAAGGAGACCCAGGAGCTGAGGACGTACTTTACCCAGCAGGTGGGTTTTTATTACAGTGCAATTAATGAACAACCTCAAATGCAGCCTCATTTGTGTCTCTTGAACAACCCTAAAAATAAAAACAGACATAATAACTCCTAACAATACACACATGAAAATAGACATGTAATGGGGATATTTAAGATGAATAAAGTTCAGATTCAGTTTAGAGTGATTCATATCATGTTCAACATATTCATATATTTGACCTTTCTGTTACATGATTTCCAGTGTGCTGTTTGTAACACTTGGGTTGATGGTCACTAGACTCAATGCTGTATGTTGTGGATTAAACTCATAACTGATTATAGTGATTGATGCCAGACTGGAGGAAGGATATACTGATTATTGTTGTATTCTGTTAAACACTGATTCTGTAGTAGTTAACAAAGCCACTGCCTTTTGTTTTGACTTCCTACAAACCTCTCAGGCTGGTGTCTACAGAACATGTGTTGGTCTGATTAGGAAATAAAGGGACTGTCTCCAAGAGGCTGGTGTTTACAGAACATGTGTTGGTCTGGTTAGGAAATAAAGGGACTGTCTCCAAGAGGCTGGTGTTTACAGAACATGTGTCGGTCTGGTTAGGAAATAAAGGGACTGTCTCCGAGAGGATGGTGTTTACAGAAAACATGTTAGTCTGATTAGGAAATAAAGGGCTTGTCTCCAAGAGGCTGGTGTTTACAGAACATTTGTTGGTCTGATTAGGAAATAAAGGGACTGTCTCCAAGAGGCTGGTGTTTACAGAACATTTGTTGGTCTGATTAGGAAATAAAGGGACTGTCTCCAAGAGGCCAGTAAGACATTGTCTCTGCTTCTAAGATGGATGTTTTCTACCTTTTGCAATTTGTAATAAACCTGATTGATTCATGATTGACTTCACATTGACTTCACAGAGGCACAAATATCATACCCCCAAGACATGCTAACCTCTCACCTCTGCAATGACGGGGAGGTTAGCAATTTGGGGGGTTGGGGGGTATAATGTTTCTCACTCATAATTATTCACTATTCATCCAGGACTATACGTAATCATGGTAGCATCCACATGAATGTGTTTAGAAACATATTATATTCTTAATTACAATAAAATGACACGATACATCTGTATAACCTTTTGAGGATCTGAGGACCCAGTCCAAATCTTTTCAGTCTCCTGAGGGGGTATAGGTGTTGTTGTGCCCTCTTCACGACTGTCTTGGTGTGTTTGGACAATGATAGTTTGCTGGTGATGTGGACACCAAGGAGGTTGAAGCTCTCAACCTGCTCCACTACAGCCTCATCAATGAGAATGGGGGCGTGCTCGGCCCTCCATTTCCTGTAGCCCACGATCATCTCTAATAAATAAACAACCTTAAATTCAGCCTCAATTGATTATGTTGTTTAACACTCAACATAAAAACTGAAACTATAAATTCTAAATAGATATACACTGAAAATAGATCATATTATTATTCTGGTAACTGCACAAAAGATGAAGATAAACAGTGACTAGTAGATGTTAACACCATTCTGCCATCTTGTCGACTTACTGCACCAACTTCCTGTCTTGTATCAGAACACTGTCTCTCCAACTAACTGTCTTCTCTCCTCAGTCATCATTGACTTTATATGGTCTTAAACTGCCTTCAGTGAGCTAGTTGAACTCAGCAGTTCCTCTATACTGGAACCCATTAAACAGATGCTCTGTGAACTCAACACTCAAAATAAATGGTCCAAAATAAACAGTAGCCTGCATCATCATATCAACACTATAGTAACAGTTAAACACTTTTCATCCCAGCAAATTCTACAAATATGCAGATAATCAAAGAGCACACAATTATAAATGTAACAAAAGTACCATTAGAAACTAATACACAATGACAATACTCTACATAAAAACACTTAATGCACATTGGAAAAATAATTAACAAGCACCTCTTTTATTGACTTGTGCATAAAGCCCATCTAGGTTGTTAAGTGGTGGTTCCTGAGCCCCTCTCCCGGTCACATTGACTTCAGCGTACTCACTCTCCTGTCCCTGGACCCTGTCCTGGGCTGCAGCTGGGGTCTCTTTGGTCTGTAGTTTGGAGAAGTCTATGTCACCGTAGTGGATCTCTTCAGGCTGGTCTTCTGCAGGTTCCTCTGGTTCCTCCCCGGCTGTGGCCTGGTTAGTACACACTGTCCCAACCGGGGAGTTCTGTGGAGAGAACACAGAGAGAGGAACTGGTGTAAAGCTCTAAGCTCAGTAATGTGTAAAACTCTAAGGTCAGCAGGTTACACAACACATACTGAGGGGATGTCAATGAAAATGTCAATTCAACTGACAGGTGTAAAGACAGTAAACACTGTCAAAGTCCAACAGCTATTCTGTTATCATTCCATGTTCTTACAGGATGTGGCATTGCTTTCGATGTGGTCATCTCCCCTAAACTTCCTCTAAAGTGATGTTAACCTCATGGTTTTGAATAGTTTCAGCATTAATTCAGTACTTCCTAAGATACACTTTGTAGATGGTTTTTAAAGTTGAGCCTTATTCCCACCTGTCCCTGTGGACTGTCTGTCCTTTCAAGTCCATCGTGGAGCCTCGAGTTTCTCCTCCTGGAAAACATTTAGAAAGGTATTCTGAATGCACTGAGAGGGTTTTCATATGCAACAGCACAAACACAACATACATTTTTGTTTTTACATTGATGCCAGGAAAAGTTTTTACCATACAAAAAGACTGATCAGGCTGATAAGCAAAAATGCCCCCAGAGTTCCTGCTGCAACCCCAAAAACCGTTGGGTTAACATGCTCTCCTGACCCTGAAAACACAGAACATATTATGGTCATTTCTCACATAAATATCTCTGAAGAACACTACTTGACCAAAAGTATGTGGACACCTGCTCGTCGAACATCTCATTCTAAAATCATGTGTATTAATATGGAATACAGAATGTCATTGCATGTTGTAGCATTCCCTTCACTGGAACAAAAGGTGCCTAGGCCGAACCATGAAAAACAGCTCCAGACCATTCCTCATCCACCAAACTTTACAGTTGGCAATATGCATTGGGGCAGGTAGCGTTCTATTGGCAACCGCCAAACCCAGAATCATCCGTTGGACTGCCAGATGGTGAAGCGTGATTCATCACTCCAGAGAACGGGTTTCCACATCTCCAGAGTACGATTCTTGCTATTGTGCATGGTGATTTTAGGCTTGTGTGCGGATGCACAGCCATAGAAACCCATTTCATGATGCTCCCAATGACTTATGACAACTTATTGTGCTGCCGTTGCTTCCAGAGGCTGTTTAGAACTCTGTAGTGAATGTTGCCAATCTACTGCCATACTGCCTGTTTTTGTCTATGGAGATTGCACGGCTTTGTCCTCGATTTTATACACCTGTCAGCAATGGGTGAGGCTTAAATAGCTGAATCTATTAATTTAAAGTGGTGTCCACAGACATTTGTGTATATATTATATATCTAACCTAGGATTGTGTACTACATGCCCGTTTTACCTTTAATAGCCAGCTGCACTTCCTTTGACTTCCCACAGCCGTGACTATTTCTTGCTTCACAGAAGTACAGTCCTCCATCTACAGTCACATTGAGGGTGTAACTCTGTCCAGATGCTACCTGTGTTGGTTTATCTCCACTGATCTGGAACCAGGTGAAGTTTGTCACAGGAGGGTTGGCTGTACTGCTGCAGGTCAGATTAACACAGCTGCCCACAGATACTGGATCAGCCGGACTGATGGAGGCCGAGGTGTCCTTAGGAGAGACTGAGGGAGAGGGGTTCATTTACAATGGATATGGATATGGTATATTGAATAGTCTAATCAAACCCACTCTATTACAATCATCAGTGAAAACATGATAGAATGATCTATTCTTCAGGAACCGGTGACTAAATCTTACATGAAACGTTAAGCATCATGTTATGTTCAGCTGTCTTGTTGCTTGTCCCTACTGGGTAGACTGCAGTACAAGTGATGTTCTTCTCATGATGAAGATATGATGGAGTGAAGGTCACCGTGGAGAGAACTGAATTGGTTTGGTCTGAATTCTCCTGCAGTTGGTTGTCAGATGTAAACTGTGTTGGGAGAGTCCATGTCAGCTCGGGGGGGTGTTCTGGACAGGGAGCGACAGCAGAGCAGTTCAAGCTGACAGGGTTCCCGTCCTTCACCTCACCTGAGACAGTAATGATGGGACTGGAAGGAAAATCTGTAATACATTGTAGATAAATATATTTTACACTAATAGTTAAACTGTCCACTTGTTCTACTCTTATGATGCAAGGATTCTAAACTGGAAAAAATAATTGGTAAACAGGTCAATTGTATCTTACCCCTGACAACTATTTCAACAGACTTATCAGGATCTGTTGCACGGTATGGTTGACCGTCAATCCTGAAGTAGTATTTATCAGAGTAACTGGTGGTGACATTGAAGAAGACTGTGGTGCAGTTATTCTGGGACATGTTTCCAGTTATCTTCCCTTGATATCTGTTGACTTTCCCATTACTGTGAAAAATCACGTTTCCAGGATACTGATGAACATCTGGATGTGTTTTTATCCACACTCCAAAGGTTGGTATTGTGGCTTTAAATGTATTATTATGTTGTTCAGGAACATTAAATGAACATGGGATTTGCACACAGGAGCCAGTCAGTCCATGCAGTCTATCTGGCATTGTGACGATCAAATCTCGTTGACCAAAACAGGCCAAAACACCTGCAACATAAAGTACAACATCAGGGAGGTTCTGATGTATTATCAGTTCAGTCCAATGATATCTATTAACCCTAGATGACTGACAGGGGCCTCTGTTTGGAGGCAACTGCACAGCCATCTTGTTACTCCTCCTTCAGTGTAAAACAGATGTTGGAAGATATAGAAATGCATTTATTAATGTCTACATTTGTTTTAGACAAGTATATTCTATTACAGACACCTTAATGCCAACTTTTAAATTATATTTTGTTACCTGCAACACTTCCTTCAGCAGAGAGATCCTACCCTTGTTCCAGCTAATGATTGCATCTTGTATCTCACTGAACTGGTATTATCCAATAACTAATTCATCTTTGAGTCAGACTTTATCATTTAAATTCGGGGTGTAGCCATGGGCTCCCCCTTTTCCCCCAACTATGTGAAGCTGTATGTGGTACAATTTGAGGAAGCACTCATTTACAAAACATAGAGACACCCCCTATTTTCTAAAATCCTCCTATGGAAGAGATACATGGATGATGTCTTTGCGCTCTGGGAAGGAAGTCAGCAGGAACTAAATTAATTCCAAACTCTGCTAAACGAGAGCTCTGAATATCTCAAATTCACTGTTCACTGTTGAGAGAAAAATTAACTACCTGGACTTATGGATCATCAAAGAGAATGATGCATTACATACAGACTTGTAAACAAGGCCAACAAACCTCAATAACCTGCTACGTGGGGATATTATGTATCCCCTTCCCCTCAGGAATGGTCTACCATATAGCCAGTTAAGCAGGGTTAAATGAATCTGTTGCCAACAGTCAGATTTTGACAGCAAAGCCAAGAAAATGACAAATCATTTCAAAATCAGAGGCTAGAAGGAAGAAATTCTTGATCCTGCGATGCTGAAAATATCTCAAAAAACATGAGAGGAATTGCTAAAAAGTAAACCAAAGAAGAAAAACAACGCAATAGTCTTTTGCAATAAGTAAACCAAGTGTTCAGAGAAAATGAAAGCAATCCTGAAAAGCACTGGCATATTTTGCAATCAGACAAGAAAATTGTACACATCTTCAAGGAACCCTCACTGGTGGTCTATAAGCGTGGTCTCAATATTGTGGATAGCTTAGTGAGATCTGACCTGCCCCCTGAGCCCACTCAGACACTCTTGACACCCATTCCAAATGGGATCTACAAATGTGACTCACGCTCACAGTGCAATAGCACTACAAAAACATCCTTCTTCAGACACACACATACAGGTGGAAAAATCCCTGTTAGGGGTATCATCTCTTGCAAGATAAAGGGAGTAATCTATCTCATCACATGTTCATGTGGAAGCCAACTCATTACAAACAAAAAAACATTTAAAACAATGCATAGCTGTAAGAACACTGATTATCTAGTAGCAGCTCACTTTGTTGAAGCTAACCATCCCATCTCCTCCCTCAAATACACAGGTATTGAGCATGTTGCTCTACCAAGGAGAGGAGGTAACATGGAGATCCTACTACTACAGAGGGAGGCCTACTGGAGTTCCTATTTAAAACATTGACCCCTAGTGGTCAGAATATTGACTTTCATCTCAGGCCCTTCTTATGAACAATTATTTTTATTAAGAAGTCTTATAAATGAATCTATTCTTTCTACATCTTATCATGGTAAAACCAATAAGCATCATCCCCCTGTTGATGATGCTTATTATGCATTATGGATGAACCAAAAGATTACAATTTTATAACATTTAATGAAATTGGAAACAATGAAATATATGTGAAATTAAAAGAATAATGTATGTTGATGCTAATCTGGTTTTAGCCCGGTATGGTGACAGGGACAGTGATGGAAGCTATTCTGTTAGCCGAATGCTGACCTCGGTTTCACATGAACATACAGTGAAACTAAACAGAATTTACCCCCTTTCTGGTTCTCTATTTTTGCTCTTTTTTTAACACTGAATGTTATTAGATCTTCAACCAAAAACCTAATATTAGATAAAGGGAACTTGAGTTACCAAATAACACATTTTGTTATAGTTATTAATGTATTTCATTAACAAAATTATACATCACCCAATTCCTCTGTGTGAAAAAGTCATTTCAATGACTGGTTGTGCCACCATTTCAAAACACACAATCAAGTATACATGAGATACACAGCAGTTTAAATCCAGACTATTAAAATATACTAATCAGGAATTAACTTTACACTTTTCTACACAATTAAAAAGCTGGAATATAGCGCATCCCATAAAATATAATGTCTTGTGGTTATTCCTTTATGTCTGATTCATAACTAGTTGTTGTTGTGTGGAAGACTCACCTGATATAAAGAGGCCAATGAGAAAAAACATGTTCTCAGGACAAGCCATGTGAGAACTCACACACCACTGATCACCTGAAACAGTACAAACATACACTTACTGGTGGAGTAACTTAACTCACACAACACATTAAACCATCCCCATATCAAATACACGATGTCCTTCAGTTGTAAAGCTAATACATGAACAAACAGCAGTACATTAGAACATATTGAATCTCATTACTCATAATTAATCTCCTTTCATTTATTTTGAACATTCAAATTAACAGAAAATATAGTGAAGAAGTCGATACTTGCCTTAGACGGTAACGTAAACTGTCTACAGCAGAAACTGTCACACCCATAGTGAGGTCTGACTAACTAAAGTGATGAAATTCATGTGGCATATCTCACATCTCAACTGTGACGTACTTCCTAATAGATGTGAAATTATTTTCAAACAATTCTTCAGTATTTATTGTCCCTTTCTCGGGGTAGGACAGGTCAGCAGTATTTTGAAACTGGCCCCCAAATCACTATGTCCGCCCCCGACACATTGTTAAACAGAACAAATTAAACTTTAGGCATTATAACCATCTCCTCTCCTCTATCTCCCAGGCCTGAATGGGAATGTGTGTGGGATTTAAACATATAGTTAAATCATGAACCAAAATCCACTATTCATTTATTCAAGAGTTAAATTTGTTAAATTCGAGTTTGATACAAAACATATGGTAGTCACATTATGTTTCAACATGAAAAACAGACTTGGTATGAGACAGAGTGACTGTAATTGTATCTGAGTGATTCTCACACACCTCTCAACTTCTCCGACACCAACTTCCTCTTTGAAGTCTATTTGCAAAGAGGAGCCTGGTGGGCTGGATGCCACAGAGACAATCTTTTCACTCCACTTTGATACGGATTTGACTTTTTCATAGCATGTTTATGAGATCTCATGTAGCAGATTAGGAGAATTTTCTTAGCATGTTAAGAGCCTGAGGTTAAGGTCAGGTTAAATAGTCAGGTTTAGGGAAAATGCTCTCCTAACCAGGGTTGGATGAGGGCATTTGGGACCCTGAGCTTACTTTCCTTCATTTCAACACGTTCTGCCATGGTGCAGAGAAAATTATTATTTATATGTTTGCTGTTTTATAGCACCTCATGCTTGTGTTCACATTTTTCCATGACGCCGATATAAAAGGTTCCAATTTTAACGCTACAATCAGTTCTACACATTTTGCTATCATATGCTATCTGGGGCAGTTCAGTAATCCCTGCTGCTGACCTGCTTCCAAAATCGCTTCTTATTGAAGTGCCGTGAAAAGAATGTCGCGGGAGACACAGGAGGGAGCCAGCCACCTGCAGGTCCTGGACAGCAAGGAGGACATGGGTGACCTCTTCGGTGGTCAAGTCTAGATGGGATTATGCTTTTGTCAAAAATGTGAAAAGTATAATTATTACAGCATTTTAGCTAATCCTAACCCTTTTTCGTACTTTAATTTAATTTTCATAACCTGCTATGTTAATTATCCTAACTTGCTGCAAAAATTCTCCCAAACTTGCTAGAAAACTCAATTTTGACAAAAGCTGTATCCCTTCTAGACAAAACCCACAACCTTCCCAAAGGCCTTCTGGGAGAAGGAGACCCAGGAACTGAGGGCGTACTTTACCCAGCAGGTGGGAGCCGACCTCCCCCAACAGGTGGTCTCCCAGGCTTCAATGAGAACGTGTGTGTGATGTTTTTTTTAAACAAGTTAAATCATAATCGTTGAATAGAACAAGTGTAGACCTTACCGTGAAATGATTACTTACAAGCCCTTAACCAACAGTGCAACTCAAGAAGGAGTTAAGAGAGTGTTTACTAAATTAACTAAGGTAAAATATTATTAAAAGAAACGCAAGAAATGTGCAAAATACGCGGCTATATTCATGGAGTACCGGTACAGAGTCAATGTGGGAGTACCGGTACAGAGTCAATGTGGGAGTACCGGTACAGAGTCAATGTGGGAGTACCGGTACAGAGTCAATGTGGGAGTACCGGTACAGAGTCAATGTGGGAGTACCGGTACAGAGTCAATGTGGGAGTACCGGTACAGAGTCAATGTGGGAGTACCGGTACAGAGTCAATGTGGGGGTACAGGTTAGTCGAGGTAATTTGTACATGGAGGTAGGGGTGAAGTGACCATGCATAGATAATAAACAGCGAGAAGCAGCAGTGTACAAAACAAATGAAGGTGGGGGGTAAATGTAAATAGTCCGTTGGCCATTTGATTCAATGTTCAGCAGTCTTATGGCTTGGGGGTAGAAGCTGTTAACGAGCATTTTGGTCCGATACTTGGTGCTGCGGTACCGCTTGCTGTGCGGAAGTAGAGAGAACAGTCTATGACTTTGGGCTTTCCTCTGACACCGCCTAGTATATAGGTCCTGGATTGCAGGAAGCTTGGCCCCAGTGATGTACTGGGCCGTACGTACTACCCTCTGTAGCGCCTTACAGTCAGATGCCGAGCAGTGACCATAGCAGTCGGTGATGCAACCGGTCAAGATGCCCTCGATGGTGCAGCTGGGTTGAAATGCTCTCGATGGTGCGGAGAGCATTTCAACCCATTTTGCCATGGTGGGGAGAGCATTTCAACCCATTTTGCAATTGTGTGGAGATCATTTCAACCCATTTTGCCATGGTGCGGAGGGAATTTCAACCCATTTTGCCATGGTGGTGCGGAAAAACATATTTACAGTTTTATAATGCTATACGACATGTTGTCATGAAGCTGACAGAAAATGTAGTTGATTTCAAGCTAATTTTCCTGCTATTCAACATATTTTGCTATCATATGCTATCAGGGGCCGTTTTGTAGTCCAGCCCTGCTCCTAACCTGCTACCAAAATTACTTCTTATTGCAGTGGCGTGAAAAGAATGTCCCGAGTGCCACAGGAGGGAGACCGCGATCTACAGGTACTGGGAGGCAAGTTGGACATGGGCTTCCTGTCACAACTTCTTCCGAAGTCGGTTCCTCTCCTTGTTCGGGCGGTGTTCGGCGATCGACGTCACCGGTCTTCTAGGCATTGCCGATCCGTTATTCATTTTCCATTTGTTTTGTCCTGTTTTCTGTATTTAACCCTCTGTTCCCCCTATGTCTTTGTGTGCTATTGTTTGTTGTAAGTGCTTGTGCACATGTTGCCTGGTGCGTGTCGCGTTTTGTACCCATGTTGATTATTTCTTGATGCCGTTGGTTTTGGAGTTAAACAGCTCCGGCTGTTACCTAGTTCTGCTCTCCTGCGTCTGACTTCCCTGCCACCAGTTACACACCCCTTACACTCCCTCTATGACGGTCAAGTCTAGATGGGATAAAGCTTTGTCAAATTGACGTCAAATTCTTTTAGCATTTGAGCTAATCCTAACACTTTTCCGTTACGTTACATAACCTGCTACGTTAATTCTCCTAACCTGCAGCCTAATTCTCCTAAACTTGCGAAAAAACTAAATTTGGACAAATCACTCTTCGACCTTCCCAAGGTCTTCTGGGAGAAGGATACCCAGGAGCTGAGGGTGTACTTTACCCAGCAGGTGGGAGCCGACCTCCCCCAACAGGTGGAGGGAGAGCTGAAAGCTCTGGAGGACAAGGTCAGGAATTGAGAGGTGAAGGGACCAGATGGTTCAGAGAGAGAAGAGAGAAAGTATTGACTATTGGACATTATACTACGCTGATGCTGCTATATGGTGGGAATGGGGATATGGGGGGACTGACAAAAAAGGGACGAACAAGCTCTTTTCAGTTATGTGGAAACTGCTTTGCCTATATGTGGATAATATGTATGAAAATACAATGAAACAATGTGCCTGCAAGCAGATCAGGCTACCACTCACTATCAATGGATATATGAGTAGGTATTAGGTGATAAAACAGAACCAAGCTTACTGCTTTTTCCCATGACATAGACTGACCAGGTGAATGCAGGTGTATTCTATGATCCCTTATTGTTGTCACTTGTTAAATCCACTTCAATCATTGTAGATGAAGGGGGGGAGACAGTTTAAAGAAGGATTTTTAAGCCTCGAAACAATTGAGACATGGATTGTGTATGTGTGCCATTTAGAGGGTGTTTGGGCAAGACAAAAATGTATGTGCCTTTGAACGAGGTGTGGTAGTAGGTGGCAGACACACTGGTTTCAAGAACTGCAACACTGCTGTTTTTTTTCACTCTAAACAGTTTCCAGTGTGTATCAAGAATGGTCCACCACCCAAAGGAAATCCATCCAACTTGACATAACTGTAGGAAGCATTGGAGTCAACATGGGCCAGCATCCCTGTGGAACGCTTCGACACCTTGTAGAGTCCATGCCCCGATGAACTGAGGCTGTTCTGAAGCCAAAAGCGGTTTCAACTCAAAATTAGGAAGGTGTTCCTAATGTTTGGTATACTCCGTGTCTTCAGAAAGTACCCCTTGACTTATTCCACATTCTGTTGTTGTACAGCTTGAATTAAAAATTGATTAAATATTAAAAATGTAAGTTAGGAAGGTGTTCCTAATGTTTGGTATCCTCAGTGTCTTCAGAAAGGACCCCTTGACTTATTCCACAATGTTGCTGATCCATCCTCAGTTTTCTCCAATCACACCCGTTAAACTATGTAACTGTTTTAAAGTCACCATTGACCTTATGGTGAAATCAGTGGAGGCTGCTGAGAGGAAGACAACTCATAATAATGTCTGGAAAGGCGCAAATGGAATGGAATCAAACACATTGAAAACTTGTTGGATGTATTTGGTACCATTCCACCTGTTCTGCTCCAGCCATTACCACGAGTACGTTCTCCCTAATTAAGGTGCCACCAACCTCTTGTGGGTGAAATCCCTGAGTGGGTTTGTAGTGACTGGGTGTATTGATAAACCATCCAAACGGATGGAGGCTGAGGTGTCCTTAGGAGAGACTGAGGGAGAGGGGTTCATTTAGAATGTATCTGGATATGGTATATTGAATAGTCTCATCAAAACCACTCTATTACAATTATCAGTCAAAACATGATAGAATCATCTATTCTTCAGGAACCGGTTACTAAATCTTACATGAAACGTTAAGCATCATGTTATGTTCAGCTGTCTTGTTGCTTGTCCCTACTGGGTAGACTGCAGTAGAAGTGATGTTCTTCTCATGATGAAGGTATGATGGAGCGAAGGTCATCATAGATAGAACAGATTTGGTCTGGTCTGGATTCTCCTGCATTTGGTTCTCAGGTGTGAAATGTGTTGGGAGAGTCCATGTCAGCTCAGGGGGGTGTTCAGGACAGGGAGTGAAAGCAGAGCAGTTCAAGCTGACAGGGGTCCCTTCCTTCATCTCACCTGAGACAGTAATGATCGGACTGCAGATAAATATATTTTACACTGACAGGCACCTACTTGGTCTTATTCTATTCACATAATTTTAGAAAAATGTATACAAGTTAAATAGTCTGTCTCTTCTTACCATTGACAACTACAGTAAATAAACAGACTTGTTGAGGGTCTGTTGCTTTGAATGATTGACTCTCAATTCTGAAGGGCGATTTATCAGAGTAACTGGTGGTTACAGTGAAGAAGACTGTGGTGCAGTTCTTCTGGGACATGTTATCAGTTATCTACCCTTGATATCTGTTGACCTTCTTACTGCTGTTAAATATCACATTGTCCGGACGCCCACCAAAGACTGGTAATTCTTTAATCCACACTCCAGAGGTAAGTATTGTGCTGTTCAATTTATAGTAAGGACTATCAAATGAACATGGGATTTGCATACAGGAGCTAGTCAGTACGTCCAGTCTATCTGCCATTGTGGCAATCAAATCTCGTTGGCCAAACAGGCCAAAACACTTGGAACATGAAGGACAACATCAGGGAGGTAATATGATCTTTTCAGTACAGTCTATCTCTCCTTCTGCAGCAAAATATATGAACTAATTTCAATATACAAATCAAATCAAATCAAATGTATTTGTCACATACACATGGTTAGCAGGTTTTAATGTGAGTGTAGCGAAATGCTTGTGCTTCTAGTTCCGATAATGCAGTAATAACCAACGAGTAATCTAACCTAACAATTCTACAACTACTACCTTATACACACAAGTGTAAAGGGATAAAGAACATGTACATAAAGATATATGAATGAGTGATGGTACAGAACGGCATAGGCAAGATGCAGTAGATGGTATTGAGTACAGTACATACATATGAGATGAGTAATGTAGGGTATGTAAACAAAGTGGCATATTTTAAAGTGGCTAGTGATACACGTATTATATAAAGATGCAGTAGATGATATAGAGTACAGTATATACATATACATATGAGATGAGTAATGTAGGGTATGTAAACATTATATTAAGTAGCATTGTTTAAAGTAGCTAGTGATATATTTTTACATCAATTTCCATTATTAAAGTGGCTGGAGTTGAATCAGTGTGTTGGCAGCAGCCACTCAATGTTAGTGGTGGCTGTTTAACAGTCTAATGGCCTTGAGATAGAAGCTGTTTTTCAGTCTCTCAGTCCCTGCTTTGATGCACCTGTACTGACCTCGCCTTCTGGATGATAGCGGGGTGAACAGCCAGTGGCTCGGGTGGTTGTTGTCCTTGATGATCTTTATGGCCTTCCTGTGACATCGGGTGGTGTAGGTGTCCTGGAGGGCAGGTAGTTTGCCCCCAGTGATGCGTTGTGCAGACCTCACTACCCTCTGGAGAGCCTTATGGTTGCCATACCAGGCGGTGATACAGCCCGACAGGATGCTCTCGATTGTGTATCTGTAGAAGTTTGTGAGTGCTTTTGGTGACAAGCCAAATTTCTTCAGCCTCCTGAGTTTGTAGAGGCGCTGCTGCGCCTTCTTCACGACGCTGACTGTGTGGGTGGACCAACTCCCTTTGTCCGTGATGTGTACGCCGAGGAACTTAAAACTTACAACCCTCTCCACTACTGTCCCGTCGATGTGGATAGGGGGGTGCTCCCTCTGCTGTTTCCTGAAGTCCACAATCATCTCCTTTGTTTTGTTAACGTTGAGTGTGAGGTTATTTTCCTGACACCACACTCGGAGGGCCCTCACTTCCTCCATGTAAGCCGTCTCGTCGTTGCTGGTAATCAAGCCTACCACTGTAGTGTCGTCCGCAAACTTGATGATTGTGTTGGAGGCGTGCATGGCCACGCAGTCGTGGGTGAACAGGGAGTACAGGAGAGGGCTCAGAACGCACCCTTGTGGGGCCCCAGTGTTGAGGATCAGCGGGGTGGAGATGTTGTTACCTACCCTCGCCACCTGGGGGGCGGCCCATCAGGAAGTCCAGTACCCAGTTGCACAGGGCGGGGTCGAGACCCAGGGTCTCGAGCTTGATGATGAGTTTGGAGGGTACTATGGTGTTAAATGCTGAGCTGTAGTCGATGAACAGCATTCTCACATAGGTATTCCTCTTGTCCAGATGGGTTAGGGCAGTGTGCATTGTGGTTGCGATTGCGATTGCGTCGTCTATGGACCTATTTGGGCGGTAAGCAAGTTGGAGTGGGTCTAGGGTGTCAGGTAGGGTGGAGGTGAAATGGTCCTTGACAAGTCTCTCAAAGCACTTCATGATGACGGAAGTGAGTGCTACGGGGCGGTAGTCGTTTAGCTCAGTTACCTTAGCTTTCTTGGGAACAGGGACAATGGTGGCCCTCTTGAAGCATGTGGGAACATCAGACTGGGATAAGGATTGATTGAATATGTCCGTAAACACACCAGCCAGCTGGTCTGCGCATGCTCTGAGGACGCGGCTGGGGATGTAATCTGGGCCTGCAGCCTTGCAAGGGTTAACACGTTTAAATGTTTTACTCACATCGGCTGCAGTGAATGAGAGCCTGCAGATTTTGGTTGCGGGCAGTGTCAGTGGCACTGTATTGTCCTCAAAGCGGACAAAAAAGTTATTTATTCTGTCTGGGAGCAAGACATCCTGGTCCGCGACGGGGCTGGTTTTCTTTTTGTAATCCGTGATTGACTGTAGACCCTGCCACATACCTCTTGTGTCTGAGCCGTTGAATTGCGACTCTACTTTGTCTCTATACTGAAGCTTAGCTTGTTTGATTGCTTTGAGGAGGGAATAGCTACAGTGTTTGTATTTGGTCATGTTTCCGGTCACTTTGCCCTGGTTAAAAGCAGTGGTTCGCGCTTTCAGTTTCACGCGAATGCTGTCATCAATCCACGGTTTCTGGTTTGGGAATGTTTTAATCGTTGCTATGGGTACGACATCATCAATGCACTTTCTAATGAACTAGCTCACCGAATCAGCGTATTCGTCAATGTTGTTGTTGGACTTAATGCGGAACATATCCCAAGCCACATGATCGAAGCAGTCTTGAAGCGTGGAATCAGATTGGTCGGACCAGCGTTGAACAGGCCTGAGCTTTTTGTTTTAGTTTCTGTCTGTAGGCTGGGAGCAACAAAATGGAGTAGTGGTCAGCTTTTCCGAAAGGAGGGCGGGGGAGGGCCTTATAGGCGTCGCGGAAGTTAGAATAACAATGATCCAGTGTTTTACCAGCCCTGGTTGCGCAATCGATATGCTGATACAATTTAAGGAGTCTTGTTTTCAGATTAGCCTTGTTAAAATCCACAGCTACAATGAATGCAGCCTCAGGATATGTGGTTTCCAGTTTGCATAGAGTCAAATAAAGTTTGTTCAGGGCCATCGACGTGTCTGCTTGGAGGGGAATATATACGGCTGTGATTATAATCTAAGAGAATTCCCTTGGTAGATAATGCGATCGACATTTGATTGTGAGGAATTCTAAGTCAGGTGAACAGAAGGACTTGAGTTCCTGTATGTTGTTATGATCACACCACGTCTCGTTAATTATAAGGCATACACCCCCGCCCTTCTTCTTACCAGAAAGATGCTTGTTTCTGTCGGCGCGATGCGTGAAGAAACCAGCTGGCTGCACCGACTCTGATAGCGTCTCTCGATTGGAAAAGTAAAGAACATTACAGTCTCTGATGTCTCTCTGGAATGCTATCCTTGCTACCCTTGCTTGGATTTCATCAACCTTGTTGTCAAGAGACTGGGAGTATGCTAGGGAGAGGTGCGCGATGTGCCCGTCTCCGGAGCCTGACCAGAAGACCGCTTTGTTTGCCTCTTTTACGACTTCGTTGTTTTGGGTCGCCAGCTGGGATCCGATCCATTGTCCTGGGTGGAAGGCAGAACACAGGATCTGCTTCGGGAAAGTCATATTCCTGGTCGTAATGATGGTGAGTTGACATTACTCTTATATTCAGTAGTTCCTCCCGACTGTATGTAATAAATAACATGTAAAAAAATTAAAATACTGCATAGTTTCCTAGGAACGCGAAGCGAGGCGGCCATCTCTGTCGGCGCCGGAAGGTGGAGGCCTGATGTCACCACTCCATGCCCTAAACTGGATCATGCACATATCTGGAGCACAATGTTTGAATCCAGACTATTAAACTCAATTTATCAGGAGTTATCTGTACACTTTTCTATACATTGAGACAGACGGGAATATAGCTCACACCATGAAATATCATCACTTGTGCTTATTCCTCTTTCTGATTTATAACTAGTTGTTGCTGTTGCTGTGTGGAAGACTCACCTGACATAAAGAGGCCCATGAGAAAAAACATGTTCTCAGAACAAGCCATGTGAGAACTCACACACTACTGATTACTTGAAACAGTACAAACATACACTTACTGGTAGAGTAGCTGAACTCACACAACACATTGCATTGAACCATCCCCACATCAAATACACTATGTCTTTCAGTTGTGAAGCTAATACATGAACAAACAGCAGTACTTTGAACATATTGAATCTCATTACTCATAATTAATTTCTTTAATTTATTTTGAATGTTCAACATAACAGAAGATACTGTGAAGATGTTGATTCTTGCCAGGCTTGAATAGGAATGTGTGTGGGATTTAAAAATACAGTTCAATCATGAACCAAACTCCACTATTCATTTGACTCAAGACAAAAAAGGAAAAGTTACATTTGAGTTCGATGCAAAACATATGGTTGTCACATTATGTTTCAACTTGAAAAACAGACTTGGTATGAAACAGAGTAACTGTAATTGTATCTGAGTGATTCTCACACACCACTCAACTTCTCCTACACCAACTTCCTCTTTGAAGTCTATTTGCAAAGAGGAGCCTGGTGAGCTGGATGCCACAGAGACACTATTTTCACTCCACTTTGATTATATAAAGGTTAAAAAATAAATAAAAATAGGTTTGGTAAAAGGGATATGGTTAAGAAAATGCTCTCCTATCTAGGGTTGGAAGACAGCGTTTGGTACCCTGAGTTTACAGTGGCAATAAAAGGTATGTGAACCCTTTGGAATTACCTGCTTAAATTGGTCATACAATTTAATCTGATCTTCATCTAAGCCACAACAATAGACAAACACAGTCTGCTTAAACTAACAACACACAAACAATTATACGTTTTCACGTCTTTATTGAACACACAAGTAAATATTCACAGTGCAGGGTGGGAAAAGTTAGTGAACCTTTGGATTTTATAACTGGTTTACCCTCCTTTGGAAGCAATAACCTCAACCAAACGTTTTCTGTAATACTGAACTGTTTCAGTTCAGCAATATTATTGTGATGTCTGGTGTGAACTGCTCTCTTGAGGTCATGCCACTGCATCGCAATCGGGTTGAGGTCAGGACTCTGACTGGGCCACTCCAGAAGGTGTATTTTCTTCTGTTGAAGCCATTCTGTTGTTGATTTACTTCTGTGTTTTGGGTTGTTGTCCTGTTGCATCACCCAACTTCTGTTGACCTTCAATTGGCAGACAGATAGCCTTACATTCTGCTGCATTAGGTATTGATAAACTTGGGAATTTATTTTTCCGTCAATGATAGCAAGCTGTCCAGTCCCTGTGGAAGCAAAGCAGACTCAAACCATGATGCTCCCTCCACCATACTTTACAGTTGGGATGAGGTTTTGATGTTGGTGTGCTGTGCCTTTATTTCTCCACACAGTATTGTGTATTCCTTCCAAACAACTCAACTTTATTTTAATCCGTCCACAAAATATTTTGCCAGTAGCGCTGTGAAACATCCAGGTGCTCTTTTGTGAACTGAAGACGTGCAGCAATGGGGGTTTTTGGACAGCAGTGACTTCTTCTGTGGTGTCCTCCCATGAACACCATTTTTGTTCAGTCTTTTAAGTATCGTAGACTCGTCAACAGAGATGTTTGCATGTTCCAGAGATTGCTGTAAGTCTTTGGCATACACTCTAGGATTTTTCTTAACCTCATTGAGCATTCTACGCTGTGCTCTTACAGTCATCTTTGCAGGAAGGCCAGTCCTAGGGAGAGTAGCAACAGTGCTGAACTTTCTCCATTTATAGACAATTTGTCTTACCGTGGACTAATGAACATCCAGGATTTTAGAGATACTTTTGTAACCATTCCCAGATTTATGCAAGTCAACAATTCTTAATCTTAGGTCTTCTAAGATCTCTTTTGTTCAAAGTATGGTTCAAATCAGGCAATGCTTCTTGTGATTAGCAAACTCAAATGTTGTGAGTGTTCTGTATAGGGCAGGGCAACTCTCACCAACACCACCAATCTCATAGATTGGACTCCAGGTTAGCTGACTCCTGACTCCAATTAGCTTTTGGAGAAGTCATTAGCCTTAGCTTTTCCAACCTACACTATGCATTTTTAAATGATGTATTCAATAAAGACAAGGAAAATATAATAATTTGTGTGTTACTAATTTAAGCACACTGTGTGTGTCTATTGTTGTGACTCAGATGAAGATCACATTTTATGACCAATTTCTGCAGAAATCCATGTAATTCCAAAGGGTTCCCATACTTTTTCTTGCCATTGTACTTTCTGCAACACATTTTGCCACGGTGCAGAGAGAAACATTTTTATAACACTATTCTACACATTTTGTCAGTTTTAAAGCTAACTTCCTGAAATTCTACACTTTTTGCCACGAAGCAGATATTTATTTTGGTGTTTTATAGCTCATCATGCTTGTGTTCACATTTTGCCATGAGGCTGAGACAAAGTGTTGCAGTGTTAAAACTCATTTCCTACTATTCAACATATTTTGCTATCATATGCTTTATGGGACCGTTCAGTAGTTCGGCCCTGCACCTTACCTGCTACCAAAATAACTTCTTATTGAAGTGACGTGAAAAGAGAGTCCACGGGTACCACAGGAGAGAGCCAGCGACCTGCAGCGCCTGAGAGGCAAGGTGGAAATTGGCGCCATCTTCGACGGTCAAGTCTAGGTGGGATAAAGCTTTTGTCAAATTTACGTCAAAAGTTGAATTATTTTAGCATTTTATCTAATCTCAACCCCTTTTCTGTACTTGAATCTAATTATCATAACCTGCTATGTTAATTATCCTAATCTGCTGCATAAATTATCCTAAACTTGCTAGAAAACGTGTTTTATTATTTATTTCTTTTTAAAGCTGTAACCTTCTAGACAAAACTTTGACCTGCACAAGGTCTTCTGGGAGAAGGAGACCCAGGAGCTAAGGGTGTACTATACCTGTTAGGTGAGAGCCACTTCCCTCAACAGGTAGAGGGAGAGCTGAAGGCTCTGGAGGACAAGGTCAGGAATTGAGAGGTGAAGGGACCAGATGGTTCAGAGAGAGAAGAGAAAATATTGACTATTGGACATTATACTACGCTGATGCTGCTATATGGTGGGAATGGGGATATGGGGGGACTGACAAAAAAGGGACTAACAAGCTCATTGCAGTTATGTGGAAACAGCTTTGCCTATTTGTGGATAAAATGTATGAAATTACAATTAAATGACGTTTCTGCATGTAGATCAGGCTTCCACTCACTATCAATGGATATATGAGTAGGTATTAGGTGATAGATCAGAATCAGTGTTCAGCTGTATCTTACTGCTCTTTCCATGACATAGACTGACCAGGTGAATCCAAGTGAAAGCTATGATCCCTTATTGAAGTCACTTGTTAAATCCACTTCAATCAGTGTAGATGAAGGGGAGGTGACAGGTTAAAGAGGAGACAGGTTAAAGAAGGATTTTTAAGCCTTGAGACAATTGAGAAGTGTATTGTGTGTGGGCGCCATTTAGAGGGTGTTTGGGCGAGACAACAAATGTCAGTTAGGAAGGTGTTCCTAATGTTTGGTATCCTCCGTGTCTTCAGAAAGGACCCCTTGACTTATTCCACATTCTGTTGTTTTACAGCTTGAGGGGGATCACCTCTTGCAAGATAAAGGGAGTAATCTATCTCATCACATGTTCATGTGGGAAACCAACTCATTACAAACAAGCAAATAATTAAAACAATGCATAGCTGTAAGAACACTGATTATCTAGTAGCAGCTCACTTTGTTGAAACTAACCATCCCATCTCCTCCCTCAAATACACAGGTATTGAGCATGTTGCTCTACCAAGGAGAGGAGGTAACATGTAGATCCTACTCCTACAGAGGGAGGCCTACTGGAGTTCCTATTTAAAACATTGACCCCTAGTGGTCAGAATATTGACTTTGATCTATGGTCTTTTTTATGAACAATTATTTTTATGAACAAGTCTTATAAATGGATCTATTCTTTCTACATCTTATCAGCGTAGAACCAATATGTTCCCCCTGTTGATGATGCTTATTATGCATTATGGATGAACCAAAAGATTACATGTAACAACATTTAAATATATTAAATATATGTGAAAATATATTAAATAATAATGTATGTTGATGCTATTCTTATACTAATGTTAATGATAACAATAGGCTAATATAGTCAATATGCTGTAAACTATCATTTTAACAGTTTCACTCAATTCACTCTAATTAACCTCATAATTATGACACACCCCTCACTATTGTTATTGGTTGCACTAATTGCAATGTTTGTCTACATAACCTGGTTCAAGCATTCATGACTTTACCCTGAAGAAGGAACAGTGATGCCGAAATGTTGGTGTTTTACCCAATAAATGACTGGGAGTTTCTATATATATATATAAAGTGTTCAACTCTCTTTGTTTTTATAGCTTACAGTGTATTCACCGTTAGTCAGCACCTCTACACTAAGTCATTTTCTCTGGGTGTGCTCCAGATAATGCTTTTTATATGACCTGAACATAACAAATAAATAAATAAACATGTGAAGATATTAAAGTCAGTGACATGAAACAGTATTTTCTCCCGTTTCTAATTTTCTCTACTTTAGAGGTTTTTAAATACTAAATGTTATCAGATCTTCAACCAAAACCTAATATTAGATAAAGGGAACCTGAGTTTACATTTTTTTTTATTGTACTTATTTATTTAACTAACAAAGTTATGCAACACCCAATGCCCCTGTGTGAAAAAGTAATTGCCCCCTTACACCCCCTTAAACTCCCTAGGACTGGCCTTCCTGCAAAGATGACTGTAAGCTTTGTAATGGCCTAGTCAAAGTCCAGACCTAATCCCAAGTGAGACATTGTGACAGTTTATGATTGAAAACACACAAATGTCGCTGAGTTAAAAAGCACTTCTACATGGGAGAGTGGTCCAAAATTCCTCCACAGCGATGTGAAATACTGGTCAACAACTACAGGAAGTGTATGGTTGTTTATGGTTGTGTATGGGAAGTGTATGGGAAGTGTATGGGAAGTGTATGATTGTGTATGGGAAGTGTATGGGAAGTGTATGGGAAGTGTATGGTTGTGTATGGGAAGTGTATGGGAAGTGTATGGTTGTGTATGGAAAGTGTATGGGAAGTGTATGGGAAGTGTATGGTTGTGTATGGGAAGTGTATGGGATGTGTATGGTTGTGTATGGGAAGTGTATGGGAAGTGTATGGTTGTGTATGGGAAGTGTATGGTT
Source organism: Oncorhynchus mykiss (assembly GCF_057628025.1). Lineage (NCBI taxonomy): Eukaryota > Metazoa > Chordata > Actinopteri > Salmoniformes > Salmonidae > Oncorhynchus > Oncorhynchus mykiss. The sequence goes on from NC_143032.1 coordinate 9,275,722, forward strand.
GTGTATGGGAAGTGTATTGGAAGTGTATTGGAAGTGTATGGGAAGTGTATGGGAAGTGTATGGGAAGTGTATGGAGTCATTGTAGCTAAAGTTGGCACAACGAGTTATTGAGTGTTAGGGGACAATCACTTTTTCACACAGGGGCATTGGGTGTTAAATAACTTTGTTAATGAAATAAATGAAATGAGTTTGTAATTGTTGTGTTATTTGTTCATTCAGGTTCCATTTATCTAATATTAGCTTTAGATTGAATATCTGATAAAAAATCAAACATTTACTTTCAAAAATAAGCAAAAGTAGAAACATTTGAAAGGGGGAAAAACCTTTTCACGGCACAGTTTGAATCCAGACTATTAAACTGCACTAATCAGGAATTAATTTTACACTTTTCTTGTTCACTCAGGTTTCTTGTTCACTCAGGTTCCATTTATCTAATATCATCTTTTGATTGAATATCTGAAAATATGCAAAAACTTTTTCACAGAAGTTTAAATCCAGACTATTAAATACACTAATCAGGAATTAACTGTACACTTTTCTACACAATTAAAAAGCCGGAATATAGCGCATCCCATAAAATATAATGACTTGTGGTTATTCCTTTATCTCTGATTCATAACTAGTTGTTGTTGTGTGGAAGACTCACCTGATATAAAGAGGCCAATGAGAAAAAACATGTTCTCAGGACAAGTCATGTGAGAACTCACACACCACTGATCACCTGAAACAGTACAAACATTCACTTCCTGGTAGAGTAGGTCACATGACACATATTGTATCATATTGAAGCTTGAGTCCATAGGTTCTTCGGTTCTTCATGAACTAACAGCCGCATATTGAACATTTTGAATGTCATTACTTGTAATTAATTTCCTTAATTTAGTTTGAACATTAAAATATAAAGATAAGATAGTAGTAGTTGACACTTGCCTTACACTGATGTAAACAGTCCACAGGAGAGACTGTCACACACACATAGTGTGTTCTGACAAACCAAAGTGCTGAAATTCATGAGGCACATCTCACATCTCATCAGTGACGTACTTCCTAATAAGTGCATTTATATGACAGGATGTTGAATAGTCTATGTGATGGGTGTCAACATCAGTTGTGAAAACATGGTATGCTAATTTAAGCATTTAGAACATTGTAATTTTCTATTGAACCTTCTACTCCAGAACAATTAGTCTCAGTTACTTGAAATATTGCAGAGTTGGCCTGATCCATGTTTCACCAGTTTCAAATGAAAAGGACCCCAGCTGCCCACTGACTGATTCTACACACAAAGTGTGTGTTAGCCACTGACTCAACAGCATTATATGGCCAATATACATTTTATTACTGCCCAAAATGAAACACTTAAACACAAGATAGTTTTCATTGTGGGATAATAATATTCATTGCAGTTAATGTATGTGTGGTGGGTAAATAACCCTTTTAGGGGAAGGGGACCCCTTTACAGCATTTTGTTACAGGCCCCCAAGTAGTCAAGTCCGCCCTTGATACAACAATGGAAACGTGCTGCAATATAACCATCTCCCTCTCCTCTATCTCACAGGCTTGATTTTTTTTTAAATGTAGGTAAATCATAAACCAAAATCCATCCAACTTGCTTAGTTAAATGTGAGTTCAGTAAAAGATTCCCGGTTCTGACATTATCTTTCAACATGGAAAACAGACTTTGCCAGAAACAGAGTAACTGTAATTGTAGCTGATGGATTATCACACACTTCCACATTTCTCCTGCACCCACTTCCTCTTTCATTACATCACTTCTATCTGCCAAGAAGAGCATGGTGTGCTGGGAGCCACAGGAGGGAGCCATCAACCTTCAGGGCAAGGTGTACCTCCCCGACGGTCATGTCTAGATGGGATACAGCTTTTGTCAAATTGAGGTTCTTAAGTTGATTTTATGTTTTAGTTTAGCTAACCCTAACCCTTTTTCTTACCTTAATCTAATTATCCTAACCTGCTACGTTAATTCTCCCAACCTGCTGCACAAGTTCTCCTACATTTGCAAGGATATATCCCTTCGATTATAAACCCTCTTGGACCTGCCCAAGGCCTTCTGGGAGGAGACTCAGGAGCTGAGGACGTACTTTACCCAGCAGGTGGGTTTTTATTACAGTGCAATTAATGAACAACTTCAAATGCAGCCTCATTTGTGTCTCTTGATCAACACTCAAAATAAAACAACATAATAACTCCCAACAATACACACATGAACATAGACATGTAATGGGGATATTTAAGATGAATAAAGTTCAGATTCAGTTTAGAGTGATTCATATCATGTTCAACATATTCATATATTTGACCTTTCTGTTACATGATTTCCAGTGTGCTGTTTGTAACACTTGGGTTGATGGTCACTAGACTCAATGCTGTATGTTGTGGATTAAACTCATAACTGATTCTAGTGATTGATGCCAGACTGGAGGAAGGATATACTGATTATTGTTGTATTCTGTTAAACACTGATTCTGTAGTAGTTAACAAAGCCACTGCCTTTTGTTTTGACTTCCTACCTAGCCTCTCAGGCTGGTGTTTACAGAACATTTGTTGGTCTGATTAGGAAATAAAGGGACTGTCTGAAGCTCTCAACCTGCTCCACTACAGCCTCATCAATGAGAATGGGGGCGTGCTCGGCCCTCCATTTCCTGTAGTCCACGATCATCTCTTCCTTTGTCTTGATCACTTTGAGTGAAAGGTTGTTATACTGGCACCACCCTGCCAGGTCTCTGACCTCCTCCCTATAGGCTGTCTCATTTTTGTTGGTGATCAGGCCTACCACTGTTGTCTCGTCTGCAAAGCTAATGATGGTGTTGGAGTCGTGCTTGGCCACACGGTTATGGGTGAACAGGAAGTACAGGAGCGGACTAAGCACACACCCTTGAAGGACCCCCGTGTTGAGTATCAGAGAGGCAGAGATGTGTTGTTTCCTACCCTTACCACCTGGGGTGTAGCCCATCAGGAAGTCCAGGATCCAGTTGCAGAGGGACCAATAACACCAAAAGATGTCATGGAAATTGAATGTAAAGGTTTTTATTGCAGTGCAATTAATAAACAACCTTAAATTCAGCCTCAATTGATTATGTTGTTTAACACTCAACATAAAAACTGAAACTATAAATTCTAAATAGATATACACTGAAAATAGATAAAATTGTTATTCTGGGAACTGCACAAAAGATGAAGATAAACAGTGACTAGTAGATGTTAACACCATTCTGCCATCTTGTCGACTTACTGCACCAACTTCCTGTCTTGTATCAGACCACTGTCTCTCCAACTAACTGTCTCTTCTCTCCTCAGTCATCATTGACTTTATATGGTCTTAAACAGCCTTCAGTGAGCTAGTTGAACTCAGCAGTTCCTCTATACTGGAACCCATTAAACAGATGCTCTGTGAACTCAACACTCAAAATAAATGGTCCAAAATAAACAGTAGCCTACATCATCATATCAACACTATAGTAACAGTTAAACACTTTTCATCCCAGAGAATTCTACAAATATGCAGATAATCAAAGAGCACACAATTATAAATGTAACAAAAGTACCAATAGAAACTAATACACAATGATAATACTGTACATAAAAACACTTAATACACATTGGAAAAATAATTAACAAGCACTTATTTTATTCACTTGTGCATAAAGCCCATCTACGTTTTTAAGTGGTGGTAACTGGGCCCTTCTCCCGGTCACATTGACTTCAGCGTACTCACTCTCCTGTCCCTGGACCCTGTCCTGGGCTGCAGCTGGGGTCTCTTTGGTCTGTAGTTTGGAGAAGTCTATGTCACCGTATTGGATCTCTTCAGGCTGGTCTTCTGCAGGTTCCTCTGGTTCCTCTCCGGCTGTGGCCTGGTTAGTACACACTGTCCCAACCGGGGAGTTCTGTGGAGAGAACACAGAGAGAGGAACAGGTGTAAAGCTCTAAGCTCAGTAATGTGTAAAACTCTAAGGTCAGCAGGTTACACAACACATACTGAGTGGATGTCAATGAAAATGTCAATTCAACTGACAGGTGTAAAGACAGTGAACACTGTCAAAGTCCAACAGCCATTCTGTTATCATTCCATGTCATTACAGGATGTGGCATTGCTTTCGATGTGGTCATCTCCCCCTAAACTTGCTCTGAAATTATGTTAACCTCATGGCTTTAAATAGTTTCAGCATTAACTCAGTACTTCCTTAGATACACTTTGTAGGTGGGTATGTAAGTTGAGCCTTATTCCCACCTGTCCCTGTGGACTGTCTGTCCTTTCAAGTCCATCGTGGAGCCACGAGTTTCTCCTCCTGGAAGACATTTAGAAAGGTATTCTGAATGCACTGAGAGGGTTTCCATATGCAAAAGCACAAACACAGCAGAAATAAAATTGTTTTGCGTTGATGCCAGGAATAGTTCTTACCATACAAAAAGACTGATCAGGCTGATAAGCAAAATGGCCCCCAGAGTTCCTGCTGCAACCCCAGAAACCAGGAACCAGAAACCAACCCCTGAGGTTTTTGACTCTTCTTGCCCTGAAAATACAGCACATATTATGGTCAATTCTCACAAAAAGATCTCTCAAGTACACTACATGACCAAAAGTATGTGGACACCTGCTCGTCGAACATCTCATTCCAAAATCATGGGCATTAATATGGAATATAGAATGTCATTGTATGCTGTAGCGTTAATAATTCCCTTCACTGGAACTAAGGGGCCTAGCCCAAACCATGAAAAACAGCCACAGAACATTATTCCTCATCCACCAAACTTTACAGTTGGCACTATGCATTGGGGCAGGTAATGTTCTCCTGGAATCCGTCAAAACCCAGATTCGTCCGCCGGACTGCCAGATGGTGAATCGTACATTCAACACGCCAGAGAACGGATTTCCACTTCTCCAGAGTCCAATGGCAGTGAGCTTAACACCACTGCAGCTGATTCTTGGCACTGCACATAGTGATCTTAGGCTTGTGTGCGGCTGTTCGGCCATGGAAACCCATTTCATGAAGCCCTCAACAAACAGTTATTTTACCTTTTATAGCCAGCTGCACTTCATTCGACTTCCCACAGCCGTGACTATTTCTTGCTTCACAGTAGTACAGTTCTCCATTACCAGATGTCACATTGAGGGTGTAACTCTGTCCAGATGCAACCTGAGTTGTTTTACCCCCACTGATCTGGAACCAGGTGAAGGTTGTCACAGGAGGGTTGGCTGTACTGCTGCAGGTCAGATTAACACAGCTGCCCACTAATACTGGTTCAGCTGGACTGATGGAGGCCGAGGTGTCCTTAGGAGAGACTGGGGGAGAGGGGTTCATTTACAATGTATCTGGATATGGTATATTGAATAGTCTCATCAAATCCACTCTATTACAATCATCAGTGAAACATGATAGAATGATCTATTGTACAGGAACCGGTGACTAAATCTTACATGAAACGTTAAGCATCATGTTATGTTCAGCTGTCTTGTTGCTTGTCCCTACTGGGTAGACTGAGGTACAAGTGATGTTCTTCTCATGATGAAGGTATGACGGAGTGAAGGTCATTGTGGAGAGAACTGATTTGGTTTGGTCTGAATTCTCCTGCAGTTGGTTCTCAGGTGTGAACTGTGTTGGGAGAGTCCATGTCAGCTCAGGGGGGTGTTCGGGACAGGGAGCGACAGCAGAGCAGTTCAAACTGACAGGGGTCCCTTCCTTCACCTCACCTGAGAGAGTAATGATGGGACTGGAAGGCAAATCTGTAATACATTGTAGATAAATATATTTTACACTAATAGTTAAACTGTCCACTTGTTCAACTCTTATCTTTGATGCAAGGAATCTAAACTGGAAAAAAAAATTGGGTTTTAAAGATAAATTGTCTCTTACCCCTGACAACTATATTAACAGACTTCTCAGTGTCTGTTGCAAGGAATGGTCGATTCTCAATCCTGAAATAGTATTTATCAGAGTAACTGGAGGTTACATTGAAGAAGACTGTGGTGCAGTTCTTCTGGGACATGTTTCCAGTTATCTTCCCTTGATATCTGTTGACCGTCTCAGTACTATTAAATATCACTCTGTCCGGACGCTCACCAAAGTTTGAGTTTTCTTTAATCCACACTCCAGAGGGTAGTATTGCGCTGTTATATGTATACTTATGGTCAGGAATATCAAATGAACATGGGATTTGCACACAGGAGCCCGTCAGTACATCCAGTCTATCTGGCATTGTGGCGATCAAATTTCGTTGACCAAAACAGGCCAAAACACCTGCAACATAAAGGACAACATCAGGGAGGTTCTGATGTATTTTCAGTTCAGTCTAATGATATGTACTAACCCTAGATGACTGACAGGGGCCTCTGTTTGGAGGCAACTGCACAGCCATCTTGTTACTCCTCCTCCAGTGTAAAACATGTTGGAAGCTATAGAAATGCATTTATTAATGTCTATATTCGTTTTAGACAAGTATATTATATTACAGACACCTTAATGCAGACTTTTAAATTATATTTTGTGACCTGCAACACTTCCTTCAGTAGAGAGACCCTAGCGTTTCTCCAGCCAATGATTGCATCTTGAAACTCACTAAATTGGTATTATCCAATAGCTGCTTCATCTTTGAGTCAGAGTTTTTCCTTTTTCCTATTTTCCTTTGCCCCCAACTATGAGAAACTATGAGGAACAATTTGAGTGAGACATTGTGACAGTTCATGCTTGAAAACCCACAAATGTCGCTGAGTTAAAAAGCAGTTCTATATGGGAGAGTGGTCCAAAATTCCTACACAGCGATGTGAAAGACTGATCAACAACTACAGGAAGTTTATGGTTGTGTATGGGAAGTGTATGGTTGTGTATGGGAAGTGTATGGGAAGTGTATGGTTGTGTATGGGAAGTGTATGAGAAGTGTATGGTTGTGTATGGGAAGTGTATGGGAAGTGTATGGTTGTGTATGGTTGTGAATGGTTGTGTATGGGAAGTGTATGGGAAGTGTATGGTTGTGTATGGGAAGTGTATGGGAAGTGTATGGGAAGTGTATGGTTGTGTATGGGAAGTGTATGGGAAGTGTATGGGAAGTGTATGGGAAGTGTATGGGAAGTGTATGGAGTCATTGTAGCTAAAGGAGGCACAACAAGTAATTGAGTGTTAGGGGACAATCACTTTTTCACACAGGGGCATTGGGTGTTGCATAACTTTGTTAATGAAATAAATTAAATGAGATTGTAATTGTTGTGTTATTTGTTCTTTCAGGTTCCATTTATCTAATATTAACTTTAGATTGAATATCTGATATAATATCAAACATTTACTTTCAAAAACAAGCAAAAGTAGAAACATTTGAAAGGGGGAAAAACCTTTTCACGGCACAGTTTAAATCCAGACTATTAAACTGCACTAATCAGGAATTAACTTTACACTTTACTACAGAATTAAAAAGCTGGAATATAGCGCATCCCATCACATATCATGATTTCTGGTTATTCCTTTATGTCTGATTCATAACTAGTTGTTGTTGTGTGGAAGACTCACCTGACATAAAGAGGCCAATGAGAAAAAACATGTTCTCAGGACAAGCCATGTGAGAACTCACACACCACTGATCACCTGAAACAGTACAAACATACACTTCCTGGTAAAGTAGGTCACATGACACATATGGTATCACATTGAAGCTTTAGTCCATAGTCACATAGGTTCTTCAGTTCTTCATGAACTAACAGCCGCATATTGAACATTTTGAATGTCATTACTTGTAATTAATTTCCTTAATTTAGTTTGAACATTAAAATATAAAGATAAGATAGTAGTAGTTGACACTTGCCTTACACTGATGTAAACAGTCCACAGGAGAGACTGTCACACACACATAGTGTGTTCTGACAAACTAAAGTGCTGAAATTCATGTGGCACATCTCACATCTCAGCAGTGACATACTTCCTAATAAGTGCATTTATATGACAGGATGTTGAATAGTCTATGTGCTGGGTGTCAACATCAGTTGTGAAAACATGGTATGTTAATTTAAGCATTTAGAATGAAATGGGCCCCAGCTGCCCACTGACTGATTCTAAACACAAAGTGTGTGTTAGCCACTGACTCAACGGCATTATATGGCCTATACATTTCATTACTGCCCAAAATGAAACACTTATATTCAATAATTTTTTCATTGTGGGATAATAATATTCATTGCAGCTAATGTATGTGTGGTGGGTAAATAACCCTTTTAGGGGAAGGGGACCCCTTTACAGCATTTTGTTACAGGCCCCCAAGTAGTCAAGTCCGCCCTTGATACAACAATGGAAACGTGCTGCAATATAACCTTCTCCCTCTCCTCTATCTCACAGGCTTGATTTTTTTTAAATATAGGTAAATCAGAAACCAAAATCCATCCAACTTGCTTAGTTAAATGTGAGTTCAGTAAAAGATTCCCGGTTCTGACATTATCTTTCAACATGGAAAACAGATTTTGCCAGAAACAGAGTAACTGTAATTGTAGCTGATGGATTATCACACACTTCCACATTTCTCCTGCACCCACTTCCTCTTTCATTACATCACTTCTATCTGCATGGTGGGCTGGGAGCCACAGGAGGGAGCCATCAACCTTCAGGGCAAGGTGTACCTCCCCGACGGTCATGTCTAGATGGGATACAGCTTTTGTCAAATTGAGGTTCTTAAGTTGATTTTATGTTTTAGTTTAGCTAACCCTAACCCTTTTTCTTACCTTAATCAAATTATCCTAACCTGCTACGTTAATTCTCCCAACCTGCTGCAAAAGTTCTCCTACATTTGCTAGGAAAAGTTCATTTTGACAAAAAGCTGTATCCCTTCTACACAAAACCCTCTTGGACCTGCCCAAGGCCTTCTGGGAGAAGGAGACCCAGGAGCTGAGGACGTACTTTACCCAGCAGGTGGGTTCCTGGGTACTCCCAACAATACACACATGAAAATAGACATGTACTGGGGATATTTAAGATGAATAAAGTTCAGATTCAGTTTAGAGTGATTCATATCATGTTCAACATATTCATATATTTGACCTTTCTGTTACATGATTTCCAGTGTGCTGTTTGTAACACTTGGGTTGATGGTCACTAGACTCAATGCTGTATGTTGTGGATTAAACTCATAACTGATTATAGTGATTGATGCCAGACTGGAGGAAGGATATACTGATTATTGTTGTATTCTGTTAAACACTGATTCTGTAGTAGTTAACAAAGCCACTGCCTTTTGTTTTGACTTCCTACAAGCCTCTCAGGATGGTGTTTACAGAACATGTGTTGGTCTGATTAGGAAATAAAGGGACTGTCTCCAAGAGGCTGGTGTTTACAGAACATTTGTTGGTCTGATTAGGAAATAAAGGGACTGTCTCCAAGAGGCTGGTGTTTACAGAACATTTGTTGGTCTGATTAGGAAATAAAGGGACTGTCTCCAAGAGGCTGGTGTTTACAGAACATGTGTTGGTCTGATTAGGAAATAAAGGGACTGTCTCCAAGAGGCTGGTGTTTACAGAACATTTGTTGGTCTGATTAGGAAATAAAGGGACTGTCTCCAAGAGGCTGGTGTTTACAGAACATGTGTTGGTCTGGTTAGGAAATAAAGGGACTGTCTCCAAGAGGCTGGTGTTTACTGAACATGTGTTGGTCTGATTAGGAAATAAAGGGACTGTCTCCAAGAGGCTGGTGTTTACAGAACATTTGTTGGTCTGATTAGGAAATAAAGGGACTGTCTCCAAGAGGCTGGTGTTTACAGACCATTTTTTGGTCTGGTTAGGAAATAAAGGGACTGTCTCCAAGAGGCCAGTAAGACATTGTCTCTGCTTCTATGATGGATGTTGACTACCTGTTGCAATTTGTATTAAACCTGATTGATTCATGACTGACTTCACAGAGGCACAAATATCATACCCCCAAGACATGCTAACCTCTCACCTCTGCAATGACGGGGAGGTTAGCAATTTGGGGGGTTGGGGGGTATGATGTTTCTCACTCATAATTATTCACTATTCATCCAGGACTATACGTAATCATGGTAGCATCCACATGAATGTGTTTAGAAACATATTATATTCTTAATTACAATAAAAGTGACTGCAAAATGACACGATACATCTGTATAACCTTTTGAGGATCTGAGGACCCAGTCCAAATCTTTTCAGTCTCCTGAGGGGGTATAGGTGTTGTTGTGCCCTCTTCACGACTGTCTTGGTGTGTTTGGACAATGATAGTTTGCTGGTGATGTGGACACCAAGGAGGTTGAAGCTCTCAACCTGCTCCACTACAGCCACATCAATGAGAATGGGGGCGTGCTCAGCCCTCCATTTCCTGTAGTCCACGATCATCTCTTCCATTGCCTTGATCACTTTGAGAAAGGTTGTTATCCTGGCACCACCCTGCCAGGTCTCTGACCTCCTCCCTATAGGCTGTCTCATTTTTGTTGGTGATCAGGCCTACCACTGTTGTCTCGTCTGCAAAGCTAATGATGGTGTTGGAGTCGTGCTTGGCCACACGGTTATGGGTGAACAGGAAGTACAGGAGCGGACTAAGCACACACCCTTGAAGGACCCCCGTGTTGAGTATCAGAGAGGCAGATGTGTTGTTTCCTACACTTAACACCTGGGGTGCGGCCCATCAAGAAGTCCAGGATCTAGTTGCAGAGGGACCAATAACACCAAAAGATGTCATGGAAATTAAATGTAAAGGTTTTTATTGCAGGGCAATTAATCAACAACCTTAAATTCAGCCTCAATTGATTCTGTTGTTTAACACTCAACATAAAAACTGAAACTATAAATTCTAAATAGATATAAACTGAAAATAGATAAAATTGTTATTCTGGCAACTGCACAAAAGATGAAGATAAACAGTGACTAGTAGATGTTAACACCATTCTGCCATCTTGTCGACTTACTGCACCAACTTCCTGTCTTGTATCAGACCACTGTCTCTCCAACTAACTGTGTCTTCTCTCCTCAGTCATCATTTACTTTATATGGTCTTAAACAGCCTTCAGTGAGCTAGTTGAACTCAGCAGTTCCTCTATACTGGAACCCATTACACAGATGCTCTGTGAACTCAACACTCAAAATAAATGGGCAAAAATAAAGAGTAGCCTGCATCATCATATCAACACTATAGTAACAGTTAAACACTTTTCATCCCAGCAAATTCTACAAATATGCAGATAATCAAAGAGTACACAATTATAAATGTAACAAAAGTACCAATAGAAAACAGATACACAATGACAATACTGTACATAAAAACACTTACTACCCATTGGAAAAATAATTAACATGCACTTATTTTATTCACTTGTGCATAAAGCCCATCTAGGTTGTTAAGTGGTGGTAACTGGGCCCTACTCCCGGTCACATTGACTTCAGCGTACTCACTCTCCTGTCCCTGGACCCTGTCCTGGGCTGCAGCTGGGGTCTCTTTGGTCTGTAGTTTGGAGAAGTCTATGTCACCGTATTGGATCTCTTCAGGCTGGTCTTCTGCAGGTTCCTCTGGTTCCTCTCCGGCTGTGGCCTGGTTAGTACACACTGTCCCAACCGGGGAGTTCTGTGGAGAGAACACAGAGAGAGGAACAGGTGTAAAGCTCTAAGCTCAGTAATGTGTAAAACTCTAAGGTCAGCAGGTTACACAACACATACTGAGTGGATGTCAATGAAAATGTCAATTCAACTGACAGGTGTAAAGACAGTAAACACTGTCAAAGTCCAACAGCCATTCTGTTATCATTCCATGTCATTACAGGATGTGGCATTGCTTTCGATGTGGTCATCTCCCCCTAAACTTGCTCTGAAACTATGTTAACCTCATGGCTTTAAATAGTTTCAGCATTAATTCAGTACTTCCTTAGATACACTTTGTTGATGGTTTTGTAAGTTGAGCCTTATTCCCACCTGTCCCTGTGGACTGTCTGTCCTTTCAAGTCCATCGTGGAGCCTCGAGTTTCTCCTCCTGGAAGACATTTACAAAGGTATTCTGAATGCACTGAGAGGGATTTCATTTGCAAAAGCACAAACACAGCAGAAATAAAGTTGTTTTGCATTGATGCCAGGAATAGTTCTTACCATACAAAAAGGCTGATCAGGCTGATAAGCAAAATGGCCCCCAGAGTTCCTGCTGCAACCCCAAACACCATTGGGTTTTTTGGCTCTTTTTGCCCTGAAAATACAGCACATATTATGGTAAATTCTCACAAAAAGATCTCTCAAGTACACTACATGAACAAAAGTATGTGGACACCTGCTCGTCGAACATCTCATTCCAAAATCATGGGCATTAATATGGAATATAGAATGTCATTGTATGCTGTAGCGTTAAGAATTCCCTTCACTGGAACTAAGGGGCCCAGCCCAAACCATGAAAAACAGCCCCAGACCATTATTCCTCATCCACCAAACTTTACAGTTGGCACTATGCTTTGGTGCAGGTAGTGTTCACCTGGAATCCGTCAAAACCCAGATTCGTCCGCCGGACTGCCAGATGGTGAATCGTACATTCAACACGCCAGAGAACGGATTTCCACTTCTCCAGAGTCCAATGGCAGTGAGCTTTACACCACTGCAGCTGATTCTTGGCACTGCACATAGTGATCTTAGGCTTGTGTGTGGCTGTTCGGCCATGGAAACCCATTTCATGAAGCCCTCATCAAACAGTTCTGGTGCTGCCATTGCTTCCAAAGGCAGTTTGGAACTCGGTAGTGAATGTTGCCATCCTACTGCCAATGTTTGTCTACGGAGATTGCATAGCTGTGTGCTCGATTTTAAACACCTGTCAGCAACATGTGAGGATTTAATAGCTGAATCCACACATTTGAAGGGGTGTCCACATACTTTTGAATATATATTGTATATCTAACCTACGATTGTGCCCTACGTGCCCATTTTACCTTTTATAGCCAGCTGCACTTCATTCGACTTCCCACAGCCGTGACTATTTCTTCCTTCACAGTAGTACAGTCCTCCATCACCAGTCACATTGAGGGTGTAACTCTGTCCAGATGCTACCTGTGTTGTTTCACCCCCACTGATCTGGAACCAGGTGAAGTTTGTCACAGGAGGGTTGGCTGTACTGCTGCAGGTCAGATTAACACAGCTGCCCACTAATACTGGATGAGCTGGACTGATGGAGGCTGAGGTGTCCTTAGGAGAGACTGAGGGAGAGGGGTTCATTTAGAATGTATCTGGATATGGTATATTGAACAGTCTCATCAAAACCACTATTACAATCAATCATCAGTGAAAACATGATAGAATGATCTATTCTACAGGAACCGGTTACTAAATCTTACATGAAACGTTAAGCATCATGTTATGTTCAGCTCTCTTGTTGCTTGTCCCTACTGGGTAGACTGCAGTACAAGTGATGTTCTTCTCATGATGAAGATATGATGGAGTGAAGGTCACCGTGGAGAGAACTGAATTGGTTCGGTCTGAATTCTCCTGCAGTTGGTTCTCAGGTGTGAACTGTGTTGGGAGAGTCCATGTCAGCTCAGGGGGGTGTTCGGGACAGGGAGCGAAAGCAGAGCAGTTCAAACTGACAGGGGTCCCTTCCTTCACCTCACCTGAGACAGTAATGATGGGACTGGAAGGAAAATCTGTAATACATTGTAGATAAATATATTTTACTCTCATAGTTAAACTGTCCGCTTGTTCTACTCTTATGATGCAAGGAATCTAAACTGGGAAAAATAGTTGGTAAACAGTTCATTTGTCTCTTACCACTGACAACTATATTAACAGACTTATCAGGATCTGTTGCACGGAATGGTCGATTCTCAATCCTGAGGTAGTATTTATCAGAGTAACTGGTGGTTACATTGAAGAAGACTGTGGTGCAGTTCTTCTTCTGGGACATGTTTCCAGTTATCTTCCCTTGATATCTGTTGACCATCTTACTACTGTTAAATATCACATTGTCCGGATGTAGATCAAAGTACGGGTTTTCTTTAATCCACACACCAGAGGGTAGTATTGTGCTGTTATATGTATACTTATGTTGGTCAGGAATATCAAATGAACATGGGATTTGCACACAGGAGCCAGTCAGTCCATCCAGTCTATCTGGCATTGTGGTGATCAAATCTCGTCGACCAAAACAGGCCAAAACACCTGCAACATAAAAGGACAACATCAGGGAGGTTCTGATATATTATCAGTTCAGTCTAATGATATGTATTAACCCTAGATGACTGACAGGGGCCTCTGTTTGGAGGCAACTGCACAGCCATCTTGTTACTCACCCTCCAGTGTAAAACAGATGTTGGAAGATATAGAAACGCATTTATTAATGTCTATATTCATTTTTGACAAGTATATTATATTACAGACACCTTAATGCAGACTTTTAAATTATATTTTTTGACCTGCAACACTTCCTTCAGTAGAGTGACCCTAGCGTTTCTCCAGACAATGATTGCATCTTTAAACTCACTAAATTGGTATTATACAATAGCTGCTTCATCTTTGAGTCAGAGTTTTTTATTTTTCCTATTTTCCTTTGCCCCCAACTATGTGAACCTGTATGTGAAACAATTTGAGGAACCACTTACAAAACAGAGACACACTCCCTACTTTCTAAAATCCTCTCATGGAAGAGATACATAGATGCTGTCTTTGTGCTCTGGGAAGGAAGTCAGCAGGAACTAAATGAATTCCAAACTCTGCTAAACGAGAGCTCTGAATATCTCAAATTCACCATGCAGACTGTTGAGAGAAATATAAACTACCTGGACTTATGGATCATCAAAGAGAATGATGCATTAAGTACAGACTTGTACACAAAGCACAACAGACCTCAATACCCTGCTACGTGGGGATAGTATGCATCCCCTTCCCCTCAGGAATGGTCTACCATAAAGCCAGTTATACAGGGTTAAATTAATCTGTGGCCAACATTCAGATTTTGACAGCAATGCTAAGAAAATGACTAGTAATTTCAAAATCAGAGGCTACATGGAAAAAATTATTGATGATGCAACGATGGAAATATCTCAAAAACTACGAGAAGAATTGCTAAAAAGTAAACCAAAGAAGAAAATCATTTGCACTAAGTACACCAAGTGTTCAGAGAAAATGAAAGCAATCCTGAAGAAGCACTGGCATATTCTGCAATCAGACACAACAATTGCACACCTCAAGGACCAACCTACTGGTGGTCTATAAGCATGGTCTCAATATTGAGGATAGTTTAGTGAATCTGACCTGCCCCCTGAACCCACTCAGACACTCTTGACACCCATTCCAAATGGGAACTACAAATGTGGCTCATGCTCACAGTGCAATAGCATTACAAAAACATCCTTCTTCAGACACCCACATACAGGTGGAAACATCCCTGTTAGGGGTATCATCTCTTGCAAGATAAAGGGAGTAATCTCTCTCATCATATGTCCATGTGGAAAAACCTACGTAGGACAACCGAAAAGACAATTAAAACAATGCATAGCTGACCACTGTAACGTGTGTCGTCGTCTGATGACGAGGAATCGGACCAAAGAGCAGCGTGGTAAGTGTTCATGACCTTTATTTAACTGAACACTGAAACAAAAAGACCAAAGTGAAACTGAAACAGTCCTGTCAGGTGCAGAAAACACTAAACAGAAAACAACTACCCACAAAAACATAGGTGGGAAAAAGCTACCTAAGTATGGTTCCCAATCAGAGACAACGATAGTCAGCTGTCCCTGATTGAGAACCATACCCGGCCAAAACAAAGAAATACAAAACATAGAGAAAGGAACATAGAATGCCCACCCAAATCACACCCTGACAAAACCAAAATAGAGACATAAAAAGCTCTCTAAGGTCAGTGCGTGACAACCACCGCAGCTAAATCAGGTGTAATAACACTGACTATCCAGTAGCAGCTCACTTTGTTGAAGCTAACCATCCCATCTCCTCACTCAAAAACACACGCATATACACACGCATTGAGCATGTTGGCCTACCAAGGAGAGGAGGTATTTAAAAACATTGACCCCTACTGTCTTAATATTGACTTTGATCTCAGGCCCTTCTTATGAACAATTAGTTTGATGTCGGTTTAACATGAACATACAGGGACAGTGGTGGAAGATATACTGTTAACTGCCCACTGATGTTGGTTTAACATGAACATACAGGGACAGTGGTGGAAGATATACTGTTAACTGCACACTGATGTCGGTTTAACATGAACATACAGGGACAGTGGTGGAAGTTATACTGTTAACTGCCCACTGATGTCGGTTTCACATGAACATACAGGGACAGTGGTGGAAGATATACTGTTAACTGCCCACTGATGTTGGTTTCACATGAACATACAGGGACAGTGGTGGAAGATATACTGTTAACTGCCCACTGATGTCGGTTTAACATGAACATACAGGGACAGTGGTGGAAGTTATACTGTTAACTGCCCACTGATGTCGGTTTCACATGAACATACAGGGACAGTGGTGGAAGCTATACTGTTAACTGCACACTGATGTCGGTTTCACATGAACATACAGGGACAGTGGTGGAAGCTATACTGTTAACTGCACACTGATGTCGGTTTCACATGAACATACAGGGACAGTGGTGGAAGCTATACTGTTAACTGCACACTGATGTCGGTTTCACATGAACATACAGGGACAGTGGTGGAAGCTATACTGTTAACTGCACACTGATGTCGGTTTCACATGAACATACAGGGACAGTGGTGGAAGCTATACTGTTAACTGCACACTGATGTCGGTTTAACATGAACATACAGGGACAGTGGTGGAAGTTATACTGTTAACTGCACACTGATGTCGGTTTAACATGAACATACAGGGACAGTGGTGGAAGCTATACTGTTAACTGCACACTGATGTCGGTTTAACATGAACATACAGGGACAGTGGTGATATACTGTTAACTGCACACTGATGTCGGTTTAACATGAACATACAGGGACAGTGGTGGAAGCTATACTGTTAACTGCACACTGATGTCGGTTTAACATGAACATACAGAGACAGTGGTGGAAGCTATACTGTTAACTGCACACTGATGTCGGTTTAACATGAACATACAGGGACAGTGGTGGAAGCTATACTGTTAACTGCACACTGATGTCGGTTTCACATGAACATACAGGGACATGAAGAAGTATTTCCCCCTTTATGGTTCTCTACTTTTGCTTCTTTTTTACTGTTATCAGATCTTCAACCAAAACCTAATATTAGATAAAGGGAACTTGAGTTTATAAACTTTTTTTATAGTTATTTATTTTCTTTCATTAACAAAGTTATGCAACACCCAATACCCCTGTGTGAAAAAGTAATTGCCCCCTTACTCTCAATAACTGGTTGTGCCACCATTCCAAAACACACAATCAAGTATACATGAAAAGGGATTAAAAGCAACAAATTTAAAGTTTTGGAATGGCCTACTCAATGTCCAGACCTAATCCCAAATGAGACATTGTGACAGTTCATGCTTGAAAACCCACAAATGTCACTGAGTTAAATCAGTTCTGCACGGGAGAGTGGGACAACATTCCTCCACAGCAACATGAGAGACTGATCAACAACTACAGGAAATGGATAGTTGGTTTTCATTTCAGCTGAATTAGGCACAACCAGATATTTAGTATAAGGGAGCAATTACTTTTCACACAGGGGCATTGGGTGTTGCATAACTTTGTTTAAGAAATGAATGAAATAAGTATGTAAATGTTGTGTTATTTGTTCACTCAGTTTCCATTTATCTAATATCAGCTTTTGATTGAATATCTGATAATGTTCAGTATCAAAAATATGCAATAACTTTTTCACAGCAGTTTAAATCCAGACTATTAAAATACACTAATCAGGAATTAACTGTACACTTTTCTACACAATTAAAAAGCTGGAATATAGCACATCCCATAAAATATAATGACTTGTGGTCATTCCTTTTTGTCTGATTCATAACTAGTTGTTGTTGTGTGGAAGACTCACCTGACATAAAGAGGCCAATGAGAAAAAACATGTTCTCAGGACAAGTCATGTGAGAACTCACACACCACTGATCACCTGAAACAGTACAAACATACACTTACTGGTGGAGTAACTTAACTCACACAACACATTAAACCATCCCCATATCAAATACACGATGTCCTTCAGTTGTAAAGCTAATACATGAACAAACAGCAGTACATTAGAACATATTGAATCTCATTACTCAGAATTCATCTCCTTTCATTTATTTTGAACATTAAAATGAACAGAAAATATAGTGAAGAAGTCGATACTTGCCTTAGACGGTAACGTAAACTGTCTACAGCAGAAACTGTCACACACATAGTGAGGTCTGACTAACTAAAGTGATGAAATTCATGTGGCATATCTCTCATCTCATCATTGAAATACTTCCTAATATGTGTATGAGAAATGATTTTTAAACAATTCTTCAGTATTTATTGTCCCTTTCTCGGGGTAGGACAGGTCAGCAGTATTTTGAAACAAACATATGGTTGTCACATTATGTTTCAACATGAAAAACAGAGTAACTGTAATTGTATCTGAATGATTCTCACACACCACTCAACTTCTCCGACACCAACTTCCTCTTTGAAGTCTATTTGCAAAGAGAAGCCTGGTGGGCTGGATGCCACAGAGACAATCTTTTCACTCCACTTTGATACGGAATTGACTATTTTGTAGCAGTTTATGAGAACTTATGTAGCAGGTTAGGATAATTATCTTAGCATGTTAAGAGCCTGAGGTTAAGGTCAGGTTAAATAGTCAGGTTTAGGGAAAATGCTCTCCTAACCAGGGTTGGATGAGGGCATTTGGGACCCTGAGCTTACTTTCCTTCATTTCAACACGTTCTGCCATGGTGCAGTGAAAATTATTTTTTATATGTTTGCTGTTTTATAGCAACTTATTCTTGTGTTCACATTTTTCCATGAGGCTGATATAAAAGGTTGCAGTTTTAACACTACAATCAGTTCTACACATTTTTCTATCATATGCTATCTGGGGCAGTTCAGTAATCCCTGCTGCTGACCTGCTTCCAAAATCGCTTCTTATTGAAGTGCCGTGAAAAGAATGTCGCGGGAGACACAGGAGGGAGCCAGCCACCTGCAGGTCCTGGACGGCAAGGAGGACATGGGTGCCCTCTTCGGTGGTCAAGTCTAGATGGGATTAAGCTTTTGTCAAAATGTGAAAAGTATAATTATTACAGCATTTTAGCTAATCCTAACCCTTTTTCGTACTTTAATTTAAATTTTCATAACCTGCTATGTTAATTTTCCTAACTTGCTGCAAAAATTCACAAACTTGCTAGAAAACTCAATTTTGACAAAAGCTGTATCCCTTCTAGACCAAACCCTCAACCTTCCCAAAGGCCTTCTGGGAGAAGGAGGCCCAGGACTGAGGGCGTACTTTACCCAGCAGGTGGGAGCCGACCTCCCCCAACAGGTGGTCTCCCAGGCTTCAATGGGAACGTGTGTGTGATGTTTTTTTTTAAATGAGTTAAATCATAATCGTTGAATAGAACAAGTGTAGACCTTACCGTGAAATGATTACTTACAAGCCCTTAACCAACAGTGCAACTCAAGAAGGAGTTAAGAAAATGTTTACTAAATGAACTAAGGTAAAACATTATTAAAAGAAACGCAAAAAATGTGCAATAACGCGGCTATATTCATGGAGTACCGGTACAGAGTCAATGTGGGAGTACCGGTACAGAGTCAATGTGGGAGTACCGGTACAGAGTCAATGTGGGAGTACCGGTACAGAGTCAATGTGGGAGTACCGGTACAGAGTCAATGTGGGAGTACCGGTACAGAGTCAATGTGGGGGTACCGGTACAGAGTCAATGTGGGAGTACCGGTACAGAGTCAATGTGGGAGTACCGGTACAGAGTCAATGTGGGAGTACAGGTACAGAGTCAATGTGGGAGTACCGGTACAGAGTCAATGTGGGGGTACCGGTACAGAGTCAATGTGGGAGTACCGGTACAGAGTCAATGTGGGAGTACCGGTACAGAGTCAATGTGGGAGTACCGGTACAGAGTCAATGTGGGGGTACCGGTACAGAGTCAATGTGGGAGTACCGGTACAGAGTCAATGTGGGAGTACCGGTACAGAGTCAATGTGGGAGTACAGGTACAGAGTCAATGTGGGAGTACCGGTACAGAGTCAATGTGGGAGTACCGGTACAGAGTCAATGTGGGAGTACCGGTACAGAGTCAATGTGGGAGTACCGGTACAGAGTAAATGTGGGGGTACAGGTACAGAGTCAATGTGGGAGTACCGGTACAGAGTCAATGTGGGGGTACCGGTACAGAGTCAATGTGGGGGTACAGGTACAGAGTCAATGTGGGGGTACCGGTACAGAGTCAATGTGGGGGTACCGGTACAGAGTCAATGTGGGGGTACCGGTACAGAGTCAATGTGGGGGTACCGGTACAGAGTCAATGTAAGGGTACCGGTACAGAGTCAATGTAGGGGGTACCGGTACAGAGTCAATGTAGGGGGTACCGGTACAGAGTCAATGTGGGGGTACCGGTACAGAGTCAATGTGGGGGTACCGGTACAGAGTCAATGTGGGAGTACCGGTACAGAGTCAATGTGGGAGTACCGGTACAGAGTCCATGTGGGAGTACCGGTACAGAGTCAATGTGGGAGTACCGGTACAGAGTCCATGCGGGGGTACAGGTTAGTCGAGGTAATTTGTACATGGAGGTAGGGGTGAAGTGACCGTACATAGATAATAAACAGTGAGAAGCAGCAGTGTACAAAACAAATGAAGGTGGGGGGTAAATGTAAATAGTCCGTTGGCCATTTGATTCAATGTTCAGCAGTCTTATGGCTTGGGGGTAGAAGCTGTTAACGAGCCTTTTGGTCCGATACTTGGCGCTGCGGTACCGCTTGCTGTGCGGAAGCAGAGAGAACCGTCTATGACTTGGGTGACTGGAGTCTCTGACAATTTTATGGACTTTCCTCTGACACCGCCTAGTATATAGGT
This sequence comes from Oncorhynchus mykiss, assembly GCF_057628025.1. NCBI lineage: Eukaryota > Metazoa > Chordata > Actinopteri > Salmoniformes > Salmonidae > Oncorhynchus > Oncorhynchus mykiss. The sequence continues at coordinate 9,296,698 of NC_143032.1, forward strand.
CCTTGATGGTAGGAAGCTTGGCCCCAGTGATGTACTGGGCCATACGTACTACCCTCTGTAGCGCCTTACGGTCAGATGCCGAGCAGTTGCCATACCAGTCGGTGATGCAACCGGTCAAGATGCTCTCGATGGTGCAGCTGTAGAACCTTTTGAGGATCTTGGGACCCATGCAAAATCATAGGGTTGTCACATCATTTTTTCAACATGAAAAACAGACCTGGTATGAAACAGAGTAAGTGTAATTGTATCTGACTGATTCTCACACACACCACTCAACTTGTAATACACCAACTTCCTCTTTTTCTTGCTTAACTTCCTCTTTAAAGTCTATTTGCCAAGAAAACCCTGGTGGGCTGGATGACACATTTTCACTCCACTTCTATACAGATTTGACTTTTTCGTATCAGGCTAGAAGAATTTATGCAGCAGGTTAGGATAATTACGGCTATGGGTTACGGTTAGTGAAATTGCTCTCCTAACCAGGGTCGGACGACCCCACACCCCCCCTCTTACTTACTGCATTTCAACCCATTTTGCCATGGTGTGGAGAGCATTTCAACCCATTTTGCCATGGTGTGGAGATGCATATTTACAGTTTTAGAATGCTATTCGACATGTTGTCATGAAGCTGACAAAAAATGGTGTTGTTTTCGAGCTAATTTCCCTCTATTCAACACATTTTGATATCATATGCTATCTGGGGCCGTTCTGTAGTCCTGCCATGCTCCTAACCTGCTACCAAAATCACTTCTTATTGAAGTGGCGTGAAAATAATGACCGGAGACCGCGCCCAACAGGTACTGGGAGGCAAGTTGGACATGGGCTCACTCTACAACGGTCAAGTCTAGTTGGGATAAAGCTTTTATAAAATTGACATCAAACTCTTTTAGCATTTGAGCTAATCCTAACAATTTCCATTCCTTGATCTAATTATCATAACCTGCTACATTAATTATCCTAACCTGCAGCCTAATTCTCCTAATCTTGCGAGAACACTACATTTGGACAAATCACTCTTTGACCTTCCCAAGGCCTTCTGGGAGAAGGAGACCCAGGAGCTGAGGGCATACTTTACCTAGCAGGTGGGAGCCGACCTCCCCCAACAGATGGAGGGAGAGCTGAAGGCTCTGGAGGACAGGATCAAGAATTGAGAGGTGGAGGGACCAGATGATTCAGAGAGAGAAGATAAAGTATTGACTATTGGACATTATAATACTCTGATACTGAAATATGGTGGTACGGACAAACAATTACTAACAGGGTCATTTCAATTTTGTGCAAGCTGCTTTGCCTATATGTGGATAAAATGTATGAAAATATAATGAAACGATGTGCCTGCATGCAGATCAGGCTACCACTCACTATCACTGGATATATGAGTAGGTATTAGGTGATAAAACAGAACCAGTCTTACTGCTCTTTCCATGACATAGATTGACCAGGTGAATCCAAGTTAAAGCTATGATCCTTTATTGAAGTCACTTGTTAAATCCACTTCAGTGTAGACGAAGGGGAGGAGACAGGTTAAAGAAGGATTTTTAAGCCTTGAGACAATTGAGAAGTGTGTTGTGTATGGGCGCCATTTAGAGGGTGTTTGGGCAAGACAAAAAATGTAAGTGCCTTTGAATGAGGTGCGGTTGTTGGTGCCAGGCGCACGCACTGGTTTCAGGAACTGCAATACTGCTGTTCTGCTCCAGCCATTACCACGAATACGTTCTCCCAAATTAAGGTGCCACCAACCGCTTGTGGGTGAAATCTCTGAGTGGGTTTGTAGTGACTGGGTGTATTGATAAACCATCCAAACTGATGGAGGCTGAGGTGTCCATAGGAGAGACTGAGGGTGAGGGAGAGGGGTTCATTTAGAATGTATCTGGATATGGTATATTGAATAGTCTTATCAAAACCACTCTATTACAATCATCAGTGAAAACATGATAGAATGATCTATTCTACAGGAACCTGTTAATTATCATGTTTTGTTCAGCTCTCTTTTTGCTTGACCCTATTGGGTGGACTGCAGTAGAACTGATGTTATTTTCATGATGAAGGTATGATGGAGCGAAGGTCACCATAGATAGAACTGATTTGGTCTGGTCTGGATTCTCCTGCATTTGGTTCTCAGGTGTGAACTGTGTTGGGAGAGTCCATGTTAGCTCAGGGGGGTGTTCAGGACAGGGAGCGACAGCAGAGCAGTTCAAGCTGACAGGGGTCCCTTCCTTCACCTCACCTGAGACAGTAATGATGGGACTGTAGATAAATATATTTTACACTGACAGGCACCTACTTGGTCTTATTCTAGTCATATCATTTTAGAAAAATGTATCAAAGTTAAATAGTCTGTCGCTTCTTACCATTGACAACTACAGTAAATAAACAGACTTGTTGAGGGTCTGTTGCTTTGAATGACGATTTATCAGAGTAACTGGTGGTTAAATTGAAGAAGACTGTGGTGCAGTTCTTCTGGGACATGTTTCCAGTTATCTTCCCTTGATATCTGTTGACCATCTCACTGCTGTTAAATATCACATTGTCCGGACGCCCACCAAAGACTGGTAATTCTTTAATCCACACTCCAGAGGTAAGTATTGTGCTGTTCAATTTATAGTAAGGACTATCAAATGAACATGGGATTTGCATACAGGAGCTAGTCAGTACGTCCAGTCTATCTGCCATTGTGGCAATCAAATCTCGTTGGCCAAACAGGCCAAAACACTTGGAACATGAAGGACAACATCAGGGAGGTAATATGATCTTTTCAGTACAGTCTATCTCTCCTTCTGCAGCAAAATATATGAACTAATTTCAATATACAAATCAAATCAAATCAAATGTATTTGTCACATACACATGGTTAGCAGGTTTTAATGCAAGTGTAGCGAAATGCTTGTGCTTCTAGTTCCGATAATGCAGTAATAACCAACGAGTAATCTATCCTAACAATTCCACAACTACTACCTTATACACACAAGTGTAAAGGGATAAAGAACATGTACATAAAGATATATGAATGAGTGATGGTACAGAACGGCATAGGCAAGATGCAGTAGATGGTATAGAGTACAGTACATACATATGAGATGAGTAATGTAGGGTATGTAAACAAACTGGCATAGTTTAAAGAGGCTAGTGATACATGTATTATATAAAGATGCAGTAGATGATACAGTATATGAGATGAGTACAGTATATACATATACATATGAGATGAGTCATGTAGGGTATGTAAACATAATATTAAGTATCATTGTTTAAAGTGGCTAGTGATATGTTTTTACATCAATTTCCATCAATTTCCATTATTGAAGTGGCTGGAGTTGAATCAGTGTGTTGGCAGCAGCCACTCAATGTTAGTGGTGGCTGTTTAACAGTCTAATGGCCTGAGATAGAAGCTGTTTTTCAGTCTCTCGGTCTCTGCTTTGATGCACCTTTGATGAACAGCCAGTGGCTCGGGTGGTTGTTGTCCTTGATGATCTTTATGGCCTTCCTGTGACATCGGGTGGTGTAGGTGTCCTGGAGGGCAGGTAGTTTGCCCCCGGTGATGCGTTGTGCAGACCTCACTACCCTCTGGAGAGCCTTACGGTTGTGGGCGGAGCAGTTGCCATACCAGGCGGTGATACAGCCCGACAGGATGATCTCGATTGTGCATCTGTAAAAGTTTGTGAGTGCTTTTGGTGACAAGACAAATTTCTTCAGCCTCCTGAGGAACTTAAAACTTACTACCCTCTCCACTACTGTCCTGTCGATGTGGATAGGGGGTGCTCCCTCTGCTGTTTCCTGAAGTCCACAATCATCTCCTTTGTTTTGTTGACGTTGAGTGTGAGGTTATTTTCCTGACACCACACTCCGAGGGCCCTCACCTCTCCCATATAAGCCGTCTCGTCGTTGTTGGTAATCAAGCCTACCACTGTAGTGTCGTCCGCAAACTTGATGATTGAGTTGGAGGCATGCATGGCCACGCAGTCATGGGTGAACAGGGAATACAGGAGAGGGCTCAGAACGCACCCTTGTGGGGCCCCAGTGTTGAGGATCAGCGGGGTGGAGATGTTGTTACCTACCCTCGCCACCTGGGGGGCGGCCCGTCAGGAAGTCCAGTACCCAGTTGCACAGGGCGGGGTCGAGACCCAGGGTCTCGAGCTTGATGATGAGTTTGGAGGGTACTATGGTGTTAAATGCTGAGCTGTAGTCGATGAACAGCATTCTCACATAGGTATTCCTCTTGTCCAGATGGGTTAGGGCAGTGTGCATTGTGGTTGCGATTGCGTCGTCTGTGGACCTATTTGGGCGGTAAGCAAGTTGGAGTGGGTCTAGGGTGTCAGGTAGGGTGGAGGTTATATGGTCCTTGACAAGTCTCTCAAAGCACTTCATGATGACGGAAGTGAGTGCTAGTGGGCGGTAGACGTTTAGCTCAGTTACCTTAGCTTTCTTGGGAACAGGGACAATGGTGGCCCTCTTGAAGCATGTGGGAACAGCAGACTGGGATAAGGATTGATTGAATATGTCCGTAAACACACCAGCCAGCGGGTCTGCGCATGCTCTGAGGACGCGGCTGGGGATGTCATCTGGGCCTGCAGCCTTGCGAGGGTTAACACGTTTAAATGTTTTACTCACGTCGGCTGCAGTGAAGGAGAGCCTGCAGGTTTTGGTTGCGGGCAGTGTCAGTGGCACTGTATTGTCCTCAAAGCGGACAAAAAAGTTATTTATTCTGTCTGGGAGCAAAACATCCTGGTCCGCGACGGGGCTGGTTTTCTTTTTGTAATCCGTGATTGACTGTAGACCCTGCCACATACCTCGTGTCTGAGCTGTTGAATTGCGACTCTACTTTGTCTCTATACTGAAGCTTAGCTTGTTTGATTGCCTTGCGGAGGGAATAGCTACACTGTTTGTATTCGGTCATGTTTCCGGTCATCTTACCCTGGTTAAAAGCAGTGGTTCGCACTTTCAGTTTCACCGAATGCTGCCATCAATCCACGGTTTCTGGTTTGGGAATGTTTTAATCGTTGCTATGGGTACGACATTGTCAATACATTTTCTTATGAACTCGCTCACCGAATCAGCGTATTCGTCAATGTTCTTGTTGGACGCAATGCGGAACATATCCCAATCCACATGATCGAAGCAGTCTTGAAGCGTGGAATCAGAAAGGTCGGACCAGTGTTGAACAGGCCTGAGCTTTTTGTTTTAGTTTCTGTCTGTAGGCTGGGAACAACAAAATGGAGTCGTGGTCAGCTTTTCCGAAAGGAAGGCGGGGGAGGGCCTTATATGCATCGCAGAAGTTAGAATAACAATGATCCAGGGTTTTACCAGCCCTGGTTACGCAATCAATATGCTGATACAATTTAAGGAGTCTTGTTTTCAGATTAGCCTTGTTAAAATCCCCAGCTACAATGAATGCAGCCTCAGGATATGTGGTTTCCAGTTTGCATAGAGTCAAATAAAGTTTGTTCAGGGCCATCGATGTGTCTGCTTGGAGGGGAATATATACAGCTGTGATTATAATCTAAGAGAATTCCCTTGGTAGATAATGCGGTCGACATTTGATTGTGAGTCAAGTGAACAGAATGACTTGAGTTCCTGTATGTTGTTATGATCACACCACGTCTCGTTAATCATAAGGCATACACCCCCGCCCTTCTTACCAGAAAGATGCTTGTTTCTGTCGGTGCGATGCGTGAAGAAACCAGCTGGCTGCACCGACTCTGATAGCGTCTCTCGATTGATTCATGTTTAAGTGAATCTCTCTGAGTCTCTCTGGAATGCTACCCTTGCTTGGATTTCATCAACATTGTTGTCAAGAGACTGGGAGTATGCTAGGGAGAGGTGCGCGATGTGCCCGTCTCCGGAGCCTGACCAGAAGACCGCTTTGTTTGCCTCTTTTACGATGTTGTTGTTTTGGGTCGCCAGCTGGGATCCGATCCATTGTCCTGGGTGGAAGGCAGAACACAGGATCCGCTTCGGGAAAGTCATATTCCTGGTCGTAATGATGGTGAGTTGACGTTGCTCTTATATTCAGTAGTTCCTCCCGACTGTATGTAATGAAACCTAAGATTACCTGGGGTACCAATGTAAGAAATAACACGTAAAAAAACAAAATACTGCATAGTTTCCTAGGAACGCGAAGCGAGGCGGCCATCTCTGTCGGCGCCGGAAGGGGGAGTCCTGATGTCACAACTGCATGCCCTAAACTGGATCATGCACATATCTGGAGCACAGAATGTTTGAATCCAGACTATTAAACTCTACTTATCAGGAATTATCTGTACACTTTTCTATATACTTACTGGTAGAGTAGCTGAACTCACAACACATTGCATTGAACCATCCCCATATCAAATACACTATGTCTTTCCGTTGTGAAGGTAATACATGAACAAACAGCAGTACTTTGAACATATTGAATCTCATTACTCTGAATTCATTTTCTTTAATTTATTTTGAATGTTCAAAATAACAGAAGATACTGTGAAGACGTCGATTCTTGACAGGCTTGAATAGGAATGTGTGTGGGATTTAAAAACACAGTTCAATCATGAACCAAACTCCACTATTCATTTGACTCAAGACATAAAAGTAAAAGTTCCATTTGAGTTTGATGCAAAACATATGGTTGTCACATTATGTTTCAACATGAAAAACAGACTTGGTATGAAAGCGAGCAACTGTAATTGTATCTGAGTGATTCTCACACACCACTCAACTTCTCCGACACCAACTTCCTCTTTGAAGTCTATTTGCAAAGAGGTGCCTGGTGGGCTGGATGCCACAGAGACACTCTTTTCACTCCACTTTGATTATATAAAGGTTAAAAAATAAATAAAAATAGGTTTGGTAAAAGGGATATGGTTAAGAAAATGCTCTCCTATCTCGGGTTGGAAGACAGCGTTTGGTACCCTGAGTTTACAGTGGCAAGAAAAAGTATGTGAACCCTTTGGAATTACCTGCTTAAATTGGTCATACAATTTAATCTGATCTTCATCTAAGCCACAACAATAGACAAACACAGTCTGCTTAAACTAACACACAAACAATTATACGTTTTCACGTCTTTATTGAACACACGAGTAAATATTCACAGTGCAGGGTGGGAAAAGTTAGTGAACCTTTGGATTTTACAACTGGTTTACCCTCCTTTGGAAGCAATAACCTCAACCAAACGTTTTCTGTACTACTGAACTGTTGCAGTTCAGCAATATTCTTGTGATGTCTGGTGTGAACTGCTCTCTTGAGGTCATGCCACTGCATCGCAATCGGGTTGAGGTCAGGACTCTGACTGGGTCACTCCAGAAGGTGTATTTTCTTCTGTTGAAGCCATTCTGTTGTTGATTTACTTCTGTGTTTTGGGTTGTTGTCCTGTTGCATCACCCAACTTCTGTTGACCTTCAATTGGCAGACAGATAGCCTTACATTCTGCTGCATTAGGTATTGATAAACTTGGGAATTCATTTTTCCGGCAAGCTGTCCAGGCCCTGTGGAAGCAAAGCAGACTCAAACCATGATGCTCCCTCCACCATAATTTACAGTTGTTATCTCCTCCTCTGAAGAGGAGGTGTAGCAAGGATCGGACCAAAATGCAGCGTGGTAATTTTCATACATGTTTAATAACGAATAAACACGAACAATACAAAAACAAGAAACGTAACACAAAAACAAGAAACAGCCTATTTTTTTTTTTTATAAAAATAATTTATTATCATCAATACCATTCATTCTTTACAACTCATCATTTCCATACAAACTCAAATAGTGGTATTTTAATTTAAACAAAACAAAAACCCCAAACAAAACCTCAGGGGAGCATCTTCCCTCCCCGTCATCCTACAAACTACCTTTCCCTATCTCCCCGTCCCTAATCTATCCCCTTACAAATCTAAATGACACCCAGCCCTAAACCCCCCTTCCACCTCTCCCGGGCAGCATGCTGCCCCCACTTCCTCTCCTCCCTCTTCATCCTCCCCCTCAAATCTCCTTCCACCCTCCTCACTATCCCTTCCACCCCCCAATCTCTCCCTGTCTTCACCATGTTCTGCCTGGCTTCCCACAGCCCCCGTTTAAAGAGACTCATGAGAAGCCAGAGCAGAAACCTGTCCCTATCCATCCCTCTCGCTCTCCCTACACCTCTCTCTAACCTGGCCCACGTCAATACAAAATCCCCCCTTACCAAACCTAACAACACCCGTGCCCTAGCCCATACTACTCCGGCAAAGGCACAGTCCCAAAAGACATGGCGCACAGTCTCCTCCCTGCCACAAGAAGATCTTGGACAGGTGGGGGATTGCACCAAACTATACCGGTACATGATGGAACGTACCGGCAAGCACTTATGGAGGCTCAACCAATTCAGGTCCTTGAGCCTGTTGTCCAGACCCCGCGCCTGCAGTCCCTCCCAGACCACTTCCGAGATGCCCACTACAGGCGCCGGACTCCCTGCCTTTCTGACCTCCTCGTACAGGTGCCTGTGATCTAAACCTACTCGGGCAACTTCAACCTCAGGGTGCTCACGCAGCCACTTGGCCGCATGACCAAAGTGCCACGGCAGCTGTTCCGCCCGAGGACCCGTGTTAGACCACACCATTACGCTTCTCGCCTGATACGAGAAGAACACCCGCAGGAGGTAACAGGACGGGTGTATCACTGGATGAGCAAGCTCCGTTAACAAGAAAGAAACAAAAATTGCGTCCAGCTTGAGGGGGAAATGTGGTACCCCCCTACCTCCCTCCCCGATGGGACAAAGCATGCGTGCCCTGGCGACCCACTCGCACCTGCCACTCCACATGAACTGAAACACAAGCCTCACTAGAGGCCTCCTCAGACTAGCCGGCAATGGGTAGATGTACGCCAAATACAAAAGAGACGGCAACACATCCACCTTTAGAACCAGGACTTTGCCCATAAAAGACAAATACCTAGCCTTCCACATTGCTAGCTTCCTCTGTACCACTGCGATACGCATGTTCCAGTTTAGCGTCGCTGAGCCGGAGGTCTCAAAATGGACCCCGAGAATCCTCAGGGCCCCCTCACAGAGAGATAACCCCCCGGGCACATCCGTTCTACCGCGCCATCTTCCGAAAAACTTGACGGAAGACTTTGCATGGTTCAGAACTGCTCCCGACGCTCGGGTGAAATCCCCAAAGATGGCAAGGGACCTTGTCAGGCACGAGTCCTTGCACAGCAGCAAGGAAGTGTCGTCGGCGTACTGCGTCATCTTAACACGCAGCCCACCACTTCCAGGGATCAACAAGCCTTCCACCCCTGTGTCTGCCCTAATGGCAGCCCCCAGAGGCTCCATGTACAGAACGAAGAGGAGAGCCGAGAGTGGGCACCCCTGCCTGACCCCAGACGAGAGGTCAAAAACGTCACCCAAGTGACTATTTACACTAACTCGGCACCCCGCTCCGACATATAATGTACGAATCCATCCTATGAACTTCTCCCCAAATCCTAATCGACCTAACACTCTGAATAAAAATGATCTATTCACGCGATCAAAGGCTTTCGCCTGATCTAGTGCTGCTACCAATAAAGGCAGTCCTCTATCTTCAACCCAAGCGATGGAGTCCCTGATTAACTGTAGGTTCCATCTAATAGAGCGGCCCTCTACCTCGCACGTCTGATCCTCATGGACGACGTAGGGAAGGGCTGTGCGCAACCGGTCTGCTAAAACCTTTGCAAGTAGCTTGTAATCTACACACAGCATGGTCAACGGCCGCCAGTTGCCAAGGTCTGTTACTTCCCCCTTCTTATATAAAAGTGACAGCACACCAACAGCCATTGATCCCCCCGGGACCCCCGTCTCAAGGATGGCCTTCAAGACTTCGAGGACCACTGGTCCAAGTATACCCCAAAACTTGAGATAAAACTCAGCCGGCAGCCCATCTATCCCAGGCACCTTCCCTTTTCCCATCCTCCTAAGAGCGCTCTCAACCTCTTCTAGTGAGATCTGGGCCTCCATCACTTCTCTAATGTCCTCCGGCAACCGCCTGGACAAGTGTTCTAAAAACACATTTCCCTGCTCTACATCTATTTCCCTTTCCTTAAATAAACCTTGGAAATGATCAGTTGTCACCCTGACCATATCCTCTGGTTCTCTAACTATACTACCATTTTCTTCCCTAACGCCATGCATTACCTTCCTACTCTGTCTGGCCCTAACCGACTTAAAGAACATAGCAGAACAAGTCTCATTGTGTTCTAGAAAGCCACTATGCGCACGCTCCAGGAAAGCGCGAGCCTTCCGCTCCTGCAACTCCCTGAGCTGCGCCTTTAGGGTTGCGGATCTCTCCCAGTCAAACGACCCGCCGAGGTTGCCTGCCTCGTACTCGAGTTCAATTAACCTTTGGATACGATCCACCTCCCTCCTCTCCTCCCTTTTTTTCCTCTTGCAATATCCTATTATAAAAGCCCTAATCCTCACCTTAACTAAATCCCACCACTCTACCACCCCCTCGCACATGGACCGGAGACCCTCAAGCCTCCAAAAGAAACCATAAAACCCGTCAACAAAAGCCTGCTCCTCCAGCACATCCCGATCTAGCTTCCAGTACCCCCTACCAAAGAGGCAGACTGGCGACCCCACCTGCAGGAGCACCCCGTCGTGATCCGAAAAGAAAACAGGCAACAGCCGCCCAGACAACTTACCCAAAGACCTGGGTACAAAAATATAGTCGAGCCTCCGCTCAACCCCCCTGGAGTTGCGCCATGTAGGACCGTCCATTTTCGGAGTAGTGTGCATACCACCATCTACCAGACCATGGCAAGCCATTAGCCTGGCAATGACGCCTGCACTGCTATCCCCCCCCTTCCTAAATCTGTATTAAAATCCCCCCCTATCACTAATTTCCTATTTGTGACACACAGGGGCGTCAGACAGTCCACCATCTCCCTCCTGTCTTCTACCACCTGTGGTCCATACACCACCACTAATCTAAAATTACAATCCCTTATCGTGACATCCACCCCTATAACCCTCCCCTGCATTACCACAAAAGAATCCTCCACTTTAACCTCCCTGTGCCCACACAAAATCCCTACCCCCGATGAGTGCACCCCCCCAACACCCCAAACCGACTCCCCCTTGTCCCACTCCCTCTTAAACCTATTAACATCCCCTCCATCCCTCAGGTGAACCTCCTGTAAAAAACAAAAATCAAACCCCACACCCTCCAAATAACTAAAAACCGCCCTCCTCTTAACACAATCCCTTAAACCCCTTACATTTAAACTAACAAAAGTAAAATCAGACTCCATGAAAGAATAAAATAAAAACATGTAATACACTCAAATTCTAAACCCAGACAGAAAAAAACAAAAACAGGAGACTCACCCGATGCTCCCCTGCTCCATATCTACCGGTGATGACACCATCTGTACTCCCAACATCCCCCCCTCTTCCTCCATCTCACCAACCCAGGATGCAGGAATAGTGTTTGGCTCCGGGGTGCCCTGCACCCTGGGTCTACCCCCACAATCCTCCCCCTCCCCAGTGCTGCAGCTGGATTGGAAAAAATTGGGGAGGCTGAGTCCCCAAACAAAAAACTCCCCACCTCCTCCTGTACCCAGTCCTGAGTCCTGTTAGGTGTGTCCCCACCCAACAGATATTGAGAGCCTGTGGAAACCAGCAGCAACCCAGAGGTTTCTCCCACCCCCATCACTCTCTTGGCCATCCCCTCCCTCTCACTGTCGGCCAATCGCTCCCTCCTCTTCATTGGTGATGACGGCAGTGGAGAGATACCAACCCCCCCCCCCGCCAGCTCCTCCACCATACCCCTCATCTCTTCCACCAGGGCACATTCCCCCCAGTCCACTTGCTCTTCCACCGTCTCCTTCTCCACCACTCCTCCATCGCTTTCTTCTCTCTCATGCTCCTCCACTCGGTTGCCGTCTTCCGCCGCTTTTCCTGGTTCTCCTACTCCCGTGCCTTCCGTTTCCGTCTCTCTTCCTTCCGCCGCTTCTTGCTCCTCCTCCTTCCTTGTGGCCTTCCCCTCTGGACCTGTACTCTGATCATGAGGCGTGCTTCCTTCCCCTCCTCTTCTTCCCCCATCCCCCGCCCCTGCTCCCCCCCCAGCCGCAGACGCATATGACCGCTGACGGGCCGGGCACCCCCGCCACAGGTGTGCTGACGAGCCACACCCATGGCACGTCTTAGGCTTGTCACAATCCCTCGCCTCATGATCCTCAGATGCACAAAATCTGCATTTTCTTGTACTGCATGAGGCGAATATGTGACCGTAGGCCATACAGCGTCTGCAAAATGGGGGCTGACGTGCATAAAACAACGTCCCCCTGTCAGCCCCTAGGGAGAACATAGCAGGAGGATGGAGGTAGCCACCATGTCCCTTTGGGTCCTCTCTGAGGAGGGCCTGGAAACCTCTCCTCCCATTCCAAAACCCAAGGGAGTCTTTGAGGTGCCTTGCTGAGGAGACGTTATCCATATATCTCCCCAGAAAAGCCCTCACCTCTTCGTCCTTAACGTAAGGGTTGTAAATGTTGACAGTTACAACCCTAAAATTATTCTTCGCCAGGCTTGTTATTTCGTAGTGGCACATCGGCCTCTCACCTCCCACTGCTCTTGCCCTTCTCAGGATATCATCGTGTTTTGCCTCTGTATATAGTGCCACGTCGTATGCTCCCTCCAACGAGTTGCCTTGGAAACAAAACACATCCTTCACCGTCAGCTTTAGAATCCCCATCAATATTATCCTTCCAAAAGATTCCCGTCCTAAAGGCTCCATCTCCTTTTCCTTCCAAGCAAACCTAATCGTGTTAGCCAGCCCAATCCCAGGGACCGACCGTGTTGATGTATTTAGCACCATCTCCGCAAGGAGAATGGCGCTTGTTCTCTTCTCTTCCAAAACAAGTGAAAAGAAAAAACCAAAGCGACTGAGCCTATACTGGTGCAAACTAACACAGGAACAATCACCCACGAAACACTCAAAGAATATGGCTGCCTAAATATGGTTCCCAATCAGAGACAACGATAAACACCTGCCTCTGATTGAGAACCACTCCAGACAGCCATAGACTATACTAGATAACCCCACTAAACCACAATCCCAATACCTACAAAAACCCCAAGACAAAACACACCACATAATAAACCAATGTCACACCCTGGCCTGACCAAAATAATAAAGAAAACACAAAATACTTAGACCAGGGCGTGACAACAGTTGGGATGAGGTTTTGATGTTGGTGTGCTGTGTGCTTTGGCATACACTCTAGGATTCTTCTTAACCTCATTGAGCATTCTGCGCTGTGCTCTTACAGTCATCTTTGCAGGAAGGCCAGTCCTAGGGAGAGTAGCAACAGTGCAGAACTTTCTCCATTTATAGACAATTTGTCTTACCAAGGGACTAATGAACATCCAGGCTTTTAGAGCTACTTTTGTAACCATTCCCAGATTTATGCAAGTCAACAATTCTTAATCTTAGGTCTTCTGAGATCTCTTTTGTTCAAAGTATGGTTCAAATCAGGCAATGCTTCTTGTGATTATCAATCTCAAATGTTGTGAGTGTTCTGTATAGGGCAGGGCAACTCTCACCAACACCACCAATCTCATAGATTGGACTCCAGGTTAGCTGACTCCTGACTCCAATTAGCTTTTGGAGAAGTCATTAGCCTTACCTTTTCCAACCTACACTATGCATTTTTAAATTATGTATTCAATAAAGACAAGGAAAATATAATAATTTGTGTGTTACTAATTTAAGCACACTGTGTGTGTCTATTGTTGTGACTCAGATGAAGATCACATTTTATGACCAATTTCTGCAGAAATCCATGTAATTCCAAAGGGTTCCCATACTTTTTCTTGCCATTGTACTTTCTGCAACACATTTTGCCTCGGTGCAGAGAGAAACATTTTTATAACACTATTCTACACATTTTGTCAGTTTTAAAGCTAACTTCCTGAAATTCTACACTTTTTGCCACGAAGCAGATATTGATTTTGGTGTTTTATAGCTCATCATGCTTGTGTTCACATTTTGCCATGAGGCAGAGACAAAGTGTTGCAGTGTTAAAACTCATTTCCTACTATTCAACACATTTTGCTATCATATATGCTTTATGGGACCGTTCAGTAGTTCGGCCCTGCACCTTACCTGCTACCAAAATAACTTCTTATTGAAGTGACGTGAAAAGACAGTCCACGGGTACCACAGGAGAGAGCCAGCGACCTGAAGCGCCTGAGAGGCAAGGTGGAAATTGGCGCCATCTTCGACGGTCAAGTCTAGGTGGGATAAAGCTTTTGTCAAATTTACGTCAAAAGTTGAATTATTTTAGCATTTTATCTAATCTCAACCCTTTTCTGTACTTGAATCTAATTATCATAACCTGCTATGTTAATTATCCTAATCTGCTGCATAAATTCTCCTAAACTTGCTAGAAAACGTGTTTTTATTATTTATTTATTTTTAAAGCTGTATACCTTCTAGACAAAACCCTCTTTGACCTGACAAGGTCTTCTGGGAGAAGGAGACCCAGGAGCTGAGGGTGTACTTTACCTGTTAGGTGAGAGCCACTTCCCTCAACAGGTAGAGGGAGAGCTGAAGGCTCTGGAGGACAAGGTCAGGAATTGAGAGGTGGAGGGACCAGATGATTCAGAGAGAGAAGAGAGAAAGTATTGACTATTGGACATTATACTACGCTGATGCTGCTATATGGTGGGAATGGGGATATGGGGGGACTGACAAAAAAGGGACGAACAAGCTCTTTTCAGTTATGTGGAAACTGCTTTGCCTATATGTGGATAAAATGTATGAAAATACAATGAAACGATGTGCCTGCATGCAGATCAGGCTTCCACTCACTATCAATGGATATATGAGTAGGTATTAGTTGACAGATCAGAATCAGTTCAGCTGTATCTTACTGCTCTTTCCATAACATAGACTGACCAGGTGAATATCATATTGAAGCTTTAGTCCATAGTCACATAGGTTCTTCAGTTCTTCATGAACTAACAGCCGCATATTGAACATTTTGAATGTCATTACTTGTAATTAATTTCCTTAATTTAGTTTTAACATTAAAATATAAAGATAAGATAGTAGTAGTTGACACTTGCCTTACACTGATGTAAACAGTCCACAGGAGAGACTGTCACACACACATAGTGTGTTCTGACAAACTAAACTGCTGAAATTCATGTGGCACATCTCACATCTCATCAGTGACGTACTTCCTAATAAGTGCATTTATATGACAGGATGTTGAATAGTCTATGTGCTGGGTGTCAACATCAGTTGTGAAAACATGGTATGCTAATTTAAGCATTTAGAACATTGTAATTTTCTAATGAACCTTCTACTCCAGAACAATTAGTCTCAGTTACTTGAAACATTGCAGAGTTGGCCTGATCCATGTTTCACCAGTTTCAAATGAAATGGGCCCCAGCTGCCCACTGACTGATTCTACACACAAAGTGTGTGTTAGCCACTGACTCAACAGCATTATATGGCCAATATACATTTCATTACTGCCAGAAATGAAACACTTATACACAATATATTTTTCATTGTGGGATAATAATATTCATTGCAGTTAATGTATGTGTGGTGGGTAAATAACCCTTTTAGGGGAAGGGGACCCCTTCACAGCATTTTGTTACAGGCCCCCAAGTAGTCAAGTCCGCCCTTGATACAACAATGGAAACGTGCTGCAATATAACCATCTGCCTCTCCTCTATCTCACAGGCTTGATTGGGAATTTGTGTGAGATTATTTTTTTTATGTAGCTAAATCATAAACCAAAATCCATCCAACTTGCTTAGTTAAATTTGAGTTCAGTAAAAGATACCCGGTTCTGACATTATCTTTCAGCATGAAAAACAGACTTTGCCAGAAACAGAGTAACTGTAATTGTAGCTGATGGATTATCACACACTTCTACATTTCTCCTGCACCAACTTCCTCTTTCATTACATCACTTCTATCTGCCAGGAAGAGCATGGTGGGCTGGGAGCCACAGGAGGGAGCCATCAACCTTCAGGGCAAGGTGTACCTCCCCGACGGTCATGTCTAGATGGGATACAGCTTTTGTCAAATTGAGGTTCTTAAGTTGATTTTATGTTTTAGTTTAGCTAACCACAACCCTTTTTCTTACCTTAATCTAATTATCCTAACCTGCTACGTTAATTCTCCCAACCTGCTGCAAAAGTTCTCCTACATTTGCTAGGAAAAGTTCATTTTGACAAAAAGCTGTATCCCTTCTACACAAAACATTCTTCGACCTGCCCAAGGCCTTCTGGGAGAAGGAGACCCAGGAGCTGAGGACGCACATTACCCAGCAGGTGGGTTTTTATTACAGTGCAATTAATGGACAACTTCAAATGCAGCCTCATTTGTGTCTCTTGAACAACACTCAAAATAAAAACAACATAATAACTCCCAACAATACACACATGAAAATAGACATGTAATGGGGATGTTTAAGATGAATAAAGTTCAGATTCAGTTTAGAGTGATTCATATCATGTTCAACATATTCATATATTTGACCTTTCTGTTACATGATTTCCAGTGTGCTGTTTGTAACACTTGGGTTGATGGTCACTAGACTCAATGCTGTATGTTGTGCATTAAACTCATAACTGATTCTAGTGATTGATGCCAGACTGGAGGAAGGATATACTGATTATTGTTGTATTCTGTTAAACACTGATTCTGTAGTAGCTGACAAAGCCAATGCCTTTTGTTTTGACTTTTGCATTTCCTGTAGTCCACGATCATCTCTTCCTTTGTCTTGATCACTTTGAGTGAAAGGTTGTTATACTGGCACCACCCTGCCAGGTCTCTGACCTCCTCCCTATAGGCTGTCTCATTTTTGTTGGTGATCAGGCCTACCACTGTTGTCTCGTCTGCAAAGCTAATGATGGTGTAGGACTCGTGCTTGGCCACACGGTTATGGGTGAACAGGAAGTACAGGAGCGGACTAAGCACACACCCTTGAAGGACCCCCGTGTTAAGTATCAGAGAGGCAGATGTGTTGTTTCCTACCCTTACCACCTGGGGTGCGGCCCATCAGGAAGTCCAGGATCCAGTTGCAGAGGGACCAATAAGACCAAAAGATGTCATGGAAATGAAATGTAAAGGTTTTTATTGCAGTGCAATTAATCAACAACCTTAAATTCAGCCTCAATTGATTATGTTGTTTAACACTCAACATAAAAACTGAAACTATAAATTCTAAATAGATATAAACTGAAAATAGCTAAAATTATTATTCTGGCAACTGCACAAAAGATGAAGATAAACAGTGACTATTAGATTTTAACACCATTCTGACATCATGTAGACTTACTGCACCAACTTCCTGTCTTGTATCAGACCACTGTCTCTCCAACTAACTGTCTCTTCTCTCCTCAGTCATCATTGACTTTATATGGTCTTAAACAGCCTTCAGTGAGCTAGTTGAACTCAGCAGTTCCTCTATACTGGAACCCATTAAACAGATGCTCTGTGAACTCAACACTCAAAATAAATGGTCTAAAATAAAGAGTAGCCTGCATCATCATATCAACACTATAGTAACAGTTAAACACTTTTCATCCCAGCAAATTCTACAAATATGCAGATAATCAAAGAGCACACAATTATAAATGTAACAAAAGTACCAATAGAAAACAGATACACAATGACAATACTCTACATAAAAAAACTTAATACACATTGGAAAAATAATTAACAAGCACCTCTTTTATTGACTTGTGCATAAAGCCCATCTAGGTTGTTAAGTGGTGGTAACTGGGCCCTACTACCGGTCACATTGACTTCAGCGTACTCACTCTCCTGTCCCTGGAACCTGTCCTGGGCTGCAGCTGGGGTCTCTTTGGTCTGTAGTTTGGAGAAGTCTATGTCACCGTATTGGATCTCTTCAGGCTGGTCTTCTGCAGGTTCCTCTGGTTCCTCTCCGGCTGTGGCCTGGTTAGTACACACTGTCCCAACCGGGGAGTTCTGTGGAGAGAACACAGAGAGAGGAACAGATGTAAAGCTCTAAGCTCAGTAATGTGTAAAACTCTAAGGTCAGCAGGTTACACAACACATACTGAGGGGATGTCAATGAAAATGTCAATTCAACTGACAGGTGTAAAGACAGTAAACACTGTCAAAGTCCAACAGCCATTCTGTTATCATTCCATGTCATTACAGGATGTGGCATTGCTTTCGATGTGGTCATCTCCCCCTAAACTTGCTCTGAAATTATGTTAATCTCATGGCTTTGGATAGTTTCAGCATTAATTCTATACTTCCTTAGATACACTTTGTAGGTGGGTTTGTAAGTTGAGCCTTATTCCCACCTGTCCCTGTGAATTGTCTGTCCTTTCAAGTCCATCGTGGAGCCTCGAGTTTCTCCTCCTGGAAGACATTTAGAAAGGTATTCTGAATGCACTGAGAGGGTTTCCATATGCAAAAGCACAAACACAGCAGAAATAAAGTTGTTTTGCGTTGATGCCAGGAATAGTTCTTACCATACAAAAAGGCTGATCAGGCTGATAAGCAAAATGGCCCCCAGAGTTCCTGCTGCAACCCCAGAAACCAGAAACCAGAAACCAACCCCTGAGGTTTTTGACTCTTCTTGCCCTGAAAATACAGCACATATTATGGTCAATTCTCACAAAAAGATCTCTCAAGTACACTACCTGACCAAAGGTATGTGGACACCTGCTCATCAAACATCTCATTCCAAAACCATGGGCATTAATATGGAATATAGAATGTCATTGTATGCTGTAGCGTTAAGAATTCCCTTCACTGGAACTAAGGGGCCAAGCCCAAACCATGAAAAACAGCCACAGACCATTATTCCTCATCCACCAAACTTTACAGTTGGCACTGTGCATTGGGGCAGGTAATGTTCTTCTGGAATCCGTCAAAACCCAGATTCGTACGCCGGACTGCCAGATGGTGAATCGTATATTCAACACGCCAGAGAACGGATTTCCACTTCTCCAGAGTCCAATGGCAGTGAGCTTTACACCACTGCAGCTGATTCTTGGCACTGCACATAGTGATCTTAGGCTTGTGTGCGGCTGTTCTGCCATGGAAACCCATTTCATGAAGCCCTCATAAAACAGTTCTAGTGCTGCCATTGCTTCCAAAGGCAGTATGGAACTCTGTAGTGAATGTTGCCATCCTACTGCCAATGTTTGTCTACTGAGATTGCATAGCTGTGTGCTTGATTTTAAACACCTGTCAGCAACATGTGAGGCTTTAATAACTGAATCCACGCATTTGAAGGGGTGTCCACATACTTTTGAATATATATTGTATATCTAACCTACGATTGTGCCCTACGTGCCCATTTTACCTTTTATAGCCAGCTGCACTTCATTCGACTTCCCACAGCCGTGACTGTTTCTTGCTTCACAGTAGTACAGTCCTCCATCAACAGTCACATTGAGGGTGTAACTCTGTCCAGATGCAACCTGAGTTGTTTTACCCCCACTGATCTGGAACCAGGTGAAGTTTGTCACAGGAGGGTTGGCTGTACTGCTGCAGGTCAGATTAACACAGCTGCCCACTAATACTGGATCAGCTGAACTGATGGAGGCCGAGGTGTCCTTAGGAGAGACTGAGGGAGAGGGGTTCATTTAGAATGTATCTGGATATGGTATATTGAATAGTCTCATCAAAACCACTCTATTACAATCATCAGTGAAACATGATAGAATTATCTATTCTACTGGAACCGGTGACTAAATCTTACATGAAACGTTAAGCATCATGTTATGTTCAGCTCTCTTGTTGCTTGCCCCTACTGGGTAGACTGCAGTACAAGTGATGTTCTTCTCATGATGAAGGTATGACGGAGTGAAGGTCACCGTGGAGAGAACTGAATTGGTTTTGTCTGGATTCTCCTGCAGTTGGTTCTTAGGTGTGAACTGTGTTGGGAGAGTCCATGTCAGCTCAGGGGGGTGTTCGGGACAGGGAGCGACAGCAGAGCAGTTCAAACTGACAGGGGTCCCTTCCTTCACCTCACCTGAGACAGTAATGATGGGACTGGAAGGAAAATCTGTAATACATTGTAGAGAAGTATATTTTACACTAACAGTTAAACTGTCCACTTGTTCAACTCTTATCTTTGATGCAAGGAATCTAAACTGGGAAAAATTGTTGGTAAACGGTTCAATTGTCTCTTACCACTGACAACTATATTAACAGACTTTTCAGTGTCTGTTGCAAGGAATGGTTTACTCTCAATCCTGAAATAGTATTTATCAGAGTAACTGGAGGTTACATTGAAGAAGACTGTGGTGCAGTTCTTCTGGGACATGTTTCCAGTTATCTTCCCTTGATATCTGTTGACCATCTCAGTACTGTTAAATATCACTCTGTCCGGACGCCCACCAAAGTATGGGTTTCCTTTAATCCACACTCCAGAGGGTAGTATTGTGCTGTTAAATGTATCCTTATGTTGGTCAGGAATATCAAATGAACATGGGATTTGCACACAGGAGCCCGTCAGTACATCCAGTCTATCTGGGATTGTGGCGATCAAATTTCGTTGACCAAAACAGGCCAAAACACCTGCAACATAAAGGACAACATCAGGGAGGTTCTGATGTATTATCAGTTCAGTCCAATGATATGTATTAACCCTAGATGACTGACAGGGGCCTCTGTTTGGAGGCAACTGCACAGCCATCTTGTTACTCCTCCTTCAGTGTAAAACAGATGTTGGAAGCTATAGAAATGCATTTATTAATGTCTATATTCATTTTTGACAAGTATATTATATTACAGACACCTTAATGCAGACTTTTAAATTATATTTTGTGACCTGCAACACTTCCTTCAGTAGAGTGACCCTAGCGTTTCTCCAGACAATGATTGCATCTTTAAACTCACTAAATTGGTATTATCCAATAGCTGCTTCATCTTTGAGTCTTTGAGTCTTTGAGAAAATGTGGAACAATTTGAGGAACCACTTACAAAACAGAGACACACTCCCTACTTTCTAAAATCCTCTCATGGAAGAGATACATAGATGATGTCTTTGTGCTCTGGGAAGGAACTCAGCAGGAACTAAATTAATTCCAAACTCTGCTAAATGAGAGCTCTGAATATCTCAAATTCACCATGCAGACTGTTGAGAGAAATATAAACTACCTGGACTTATGGATCATCAAAGAGAATGATGCATTAAGTACAGACTTGTACACAAAGCACAACAGACCTCAATACCTTGCTACGTGGGGATAGTATGCATCCCCTTCCCCTCAGGAATCTACCATATAGCCAGTTATGCAGGGTTAAACGACTCTGTGGCCAACATTCAGATTTTGACAGCAATGTTTAGAAAATGACAAATAATTTCAAAATCAGAGGCTACATGAAAAAAACTATTGATGATGCAACGATGGAAATATCTCAAAAACTACGAGAAGAATTGCTAAAAACTAAACCAAAGAAGAAAATCATTTGCACTAAGTACACCAAGTGTTCAGAGAAAATGAAAGCAATCCTGAAGAAGCACTGGTATATTCTGCAATCAGACACAACAATTGCAGACCTCAAGGACCAACCCAGGATGGCTTAGTGAGATCTGACCTGCCCCCTGAGCCCACTCAGACACTCTTGACACACAATACAAGTTGGAAATACCAATGTGACTCATGCTCACAGTGCAATAGCACTACAAAAACATCATTCTTCAGACACCCACATACAGGTGGAAACATCCCTGTTAGGGGTATCATCTCTTGCAAGACAAAGGGAGTAATCTATCTCATCACATGTTCATGTGGAAAAGCCTACGTAGGACAACCGAAAAGACAATTAAAACAATGCATAGCTGACCACTGTAACGTGTGTCGTCGTCTGATGATGAGGAATCGGACCAAAGAGCAGCGTGGTAAGAGTTCATGACCTTTATTTAACTGAACACTGACACAAAAAGACCAAAGTGCAAACTGAAACAGTCCTGTCAGGTGCAGAAAACACTAAACAGAAAACAACTACCCACAAAACATAGGTGGGAAAAAGCTACCTAAGTATGGTTCCCAATCAGAGACAACGATAGTCAGCTGTTCCTGATTGAGAACCATACCCGGCCAAAACAAAGAAATACAAAACATAGAGAAAGGAACATAGAATGCCCACCCAAATCACACCCTGACAAAACCAAAATAGAGACATAAAAAGCTCTCTAAGGTCAGTGTGTGACAACCACCGCAGCTCAATCAGGTGTAATAACACTGACTATCCAGTAGCAGCTCACTTTGTTGAAGCTAACCATCCCATCTCCTCACTCAAAAACACACGCATATACACACGCATTGAGCATGTTGGCCTACCAAGGAGAGGAGGTATTTAAAACATTGACCCCTACTGTCTTAATATTGACTTTGATCTCAGGCCCTTCTTATGAACAATTAGTTTGATGTCGGTTTAACATGAACATACAGGGACATGAAGAAGTATTTCCCCCTTTATGGTTCTCTACTTTTGCTTCTTTTTTACTGTTATCAGATCTTCAACCAAAACCTAATATTAGATAAAGGGAACTTGAGTTTATAAACTTTTTTTATAGTCATTTATTTTCTTTCATTAACAAAGTTATGCAACACCCAATACCCCTGTGTGAAAAAGTAATTGCCCCCTTACTCTCAATAACTGGTTGTGCCACCATTCCAAAACACACAATCAAGTATACATGAAAAGGGATTAAAAGCAATTAATTTAAGGTTTTGGAATGGCCTACTCAATGTCCAGACCTAATCCCAATTGAGATATTGTGGCAGGACTTGAAACGAGCAGTTCATGCTTGAAAACCCATGAATGTCACTGAGTTAAAGCAGATCTGCATGGGACAGTTTGCCAAAATTCCTCCACAACAATGTGAGAGACTGATCAACAATTACAGGGAATGTATGGTTGGTTGTCATTTCAGCTGAAGGAGGCACAGCTAGTTATTTAGTGTAGGGGAGCATAACTTTGTTTAAGAAATAAATTAAATAAGTATGTAAATGTTGTGTTATTTGTTCACTCAGGTTCCATTTATCTAATATCAGGTTTTGATTGAATATCTGAAAATATGAAAAAACTTTTTCACAGCAGTTTAAATCCAGACTATTAAATACACTAATCAGGAATTAACTGTACACTTTTCTACACAATTAAAAAGCTGGAATATAGCACATCCCATAAAATATAATGACTTGTGGTTATTTCTTTATCTCTGATTCATAACTAGTTGTTG
Source organism: Oncorhynchus mykiss (assembly GCF_057628025.1). Lineage (NCBI taxonomy): Eukaryota > Metazoa > Chordata > Actinopteri > Salmoniformes > Salmonidae > Oncorhynchus > Oncorhynchus mykiss. The sequence goes on from NC_143032.1 coordinate 9,319,894, forward strand.
TTGTGTGGAAGACTCACCTGACATAAAGAGGCCAATGAGAAAAAACATGTTCTCAGGACAAGCCATGTGAGAACTCACACACTACTGATCACCTGAAACAGTACAAACATACACTTACTGGTGGAGTAACTTAACTCACACAACACATTAAACCATCCCCATATCAAATACACGATGTCCTTCAGTTGTAAAGCTAATACATGAACAAACAGCAGTACATTAGAACATATTGAATCTCATTACTCAGAATTAATCTCCTTTCATTTATTTTGAACATTAAAATGAACAGAAAATATAGTGAAGAAGTCGATACTTGCCTTAGACGGTAACGTAAACTGTCTACAGCAGAAACTGTCACACACATAGTGAGGTCTGACAAACTAAAGTGCTGAAATTCATGTGGCATATCTCACATCTCATCAGTGAAATACTTCCTAATATGTGTATGAGAAATCATTTTAAAGGAATACTACTGTATTTAATGTCCCTTTCTCGGGGTAGGACAGGTCAGCAGCATTTTGAAACGGGCCCCTGAATCACTAAGTCTGCCCCCAATAAATTGCTAAAATAAACTTTTGGCAGCAAAACCATATCCCTCTCCCGTATCTCCCGTATCTCCCGTATCTCCTGTATCTCCCTCTCCCGTATCTCCCGTATCTCCTGTATCTCCCTCTCCCGTATCTCCCGTATCTCCCGTATCTCCCGTATCTCCCTCTCCCGTATCTCCCTCTCCCGTATCTCCCTCTCCCGTATCTCCCTCTCCCGTATCTCCCATATCTCCTGTATCTCCTGTATCTCCCTCACCCGTATCTCCCTCTCCCCGTATCTCCCGTATCTCCCGTATCTCCCGTATCTCCCTCTCCCGTATCTCCTGTATCTCCCTATCCCGTATCTCCCTCTCCCGTATCTCCCGTATCTCCTGTATCTCCCTCTCCCGTATCTCCCGTATCTAACTTAACAAGTTTAGTAAAAATGCTCTCCTATCCAGGGTTGGACGACCGCATTTGGGACCCTGAGCTTACTTTTCTGCTTTAAACACATTTTGCCATCGTGCAGAGTGTCACGTTCTGACCATCGTTCGTGTGTGTTTTCCTTGTTTTAGTGTTGGTCAGGACGTGAGCTGGGTGGGCATTCTATGTTGATTGTCTAGTTTGTCTATTTCTATGTCTGGCCTGATATGGTTCTCTATCAGAGGCAGGTGTTAGTCATTGTCTCTGATTGGGAACCATATTTAGGTAGCCTGGGTTTCACTGTGTGTTTGTGGGTGATTGTTCCTGTCTCTGTGTTTTCACCAGATAGGGCTGTGTCGGTTTTCGTTACGTTCTTTGTTTTGTAGTGTTTGTGTCGATTCGTGTTTTACGTATCTTTATTAAACATGGATCGCAATCTACACGCCGCATTTTGGTCCGACTCTCCTTCACATACAGAAAACCGTGACACAGAGAGGAACATTTGCAATTTGATAATGCTGTTCTATACATTTTGCAATGAGGCTGAGACAAAATTTGCCATTTTAAAGCTAATTCCCTGATATTCAACACATTTTGCCATGAGGTCGATAGGAAAGGTTTCAGTTTTAAAGCTAATTTCCTGTAATTCTACATGTGCTATCATATGCTATCTGGGGCTGTTCGGTAATCTGTCCCTGCTCCTAATCTGCTACCAAAATAATTTCTTATTGAAGTGTTGTGAAAAGAGTGTGTCCCATGTGCAACAGGAGAGAGCCTGCAGGGCATGGGCGGCAGGGCAGACATGGGCCCTCTCTTCGACGGTCAAGTCTAGATGAGAAAGCTTTTGTCAAGTTGAAGTTCTTGAAGTTCTTTTAGCATGTTAGCTAATCCTAACCCTTTTCCGTACCTTCATCTAATCATCATAACCTGATACGGTAATTATCCTAATAACCTGCTGCATAAATTCTGCTAAACTTGCTAGAAAACAAAAGCTGTATCCCTTCGAGACAAATCCAGCTTCGACCTGCCCAAGGCCTTCTGGGAGAAGGAGACCCAGGAGCTGAGGGCGTACTTTACCCAGCAGGTGGAGGGAGAGCTGAAGGCTCTGGAGGACAAGGTCAGGAATTGAGAGGTGGAGGGACCAGCTGATTCAGAGAGAGAAGAGAGAAAGTATTGACTATTGGACATTGTACATTATACTACGCTGATGCTGCTATATGGTAGTACTGACAAAAAAGTACTAACAAGCTCATTTCAATTTTGTGGAAACTGCTTTGCCTATATGTGGATAAAATGTATGAAAATACAATGAAACGATGTGCCTGCATGCAGATCAGGCTACCACTCACTATCAATGGATATATGAGTAGGTATTAGGTGATAAAACAGAACCAATCGTACAGCTCTTTCCATGACATAGACTGACCAGGTGAATCCAAGTGAAAGCTATGATCCCTTATTGAAGTCAATTGTTAAATCCACTTCAGTGTAGACGAAGGGGAGGAGACAGGTTAAAGAAGGATTTTTAAGCCTTGAGACAATTGAGAAATGTGTTGTGTATGTGTGCCATTTAGAGGGTGTTTAGGCAAGACAAAAAATGGAAGTGCCTTTGAATGAGGTGTGGTAGTAGGTGCCAGGCGCACTGGTTTCAGGAACTGCAATACTGCTGTTTTTTTTTTATCTCACTCCAAACAGTTCCCGGTGTGTATCAAGAATGGTCCACCACCCAATAAACATCCATCCAACTTGACACAACTGTAGGAAGCATTGCTGTCATAATGGGCCAACATCCCTGTGGAACGCTTTCGCCTCCTGGTAGAGTCCATTCCCCGATGAACTGTGGCTGTTCTGAAGACAAAAGGGGTTTCAACTCAAAGTTAGGAAGGTGTTCCTAATGTTTGGTATCCTCAGTGTCTTCAGAAAGGACCCCTTGACTTATTCCACATTCTGTTGTTTTACAGCTTGAATTAAATAGAATGCCCATAACATGGTGCAGCCATCACCTTGAAAATATGAAGAGTGGTACTCAGTGATGTGTTGTGTTGGATTTGCCACAAACATACACATTTTATTCAGGACATAGAATTCATTTCTTTGCTCATTTTTAAGCAGTTTTACTTTAGTGCCTTATTGCAAACATAATTCATGTTTAGGAATATTTTAATTCTGTACATGTTTCCTTCTTTTCACTTTGTCATTTAGGTTAGTATTATGGAGTAAGTACAATGTTGTTGATCCATCCTCAGTTTTCTCCAATCACAGCCGTTAAACTATGTAACTGTTTTAAAGTCACCACTGACCTTATGGTGAAACCAGTGGAGGCTGCTGAGGGGAAGACAACTCATAATAATATCTGGAACGGAGCAAATGGAATGGAATCAAACGCATGGAAAACATGTTGGATGAATTTGGTACCATTCCACCTGTTCTGCTCCAGCCATTACCACGAGTACGTTCTCCCCAAATAATGTGCCACCAACCTCCTGTGGGTGAAATCCCTGTGCAGTGTTTTTCCTCTCCGGCGACTGAGTTAGGAAGGATGCCTATATCTTTGTAGTGATTGGGTGCATTGATAAACCATCCAAAGCGTAATTAATAACTTCACCATGCTCAAAGGGGTTTTCAATGTCAGATTTATTTTCTTTTTACCCATCTACCAACAGGTGCCCTTCTTTGTGAGGCAATGGAAAAGCTGTTTATATCTGTTTGAAAGTTGCTGCTTGACTGAGGGACCTTACAGATAATTGTATGTGTGGGGTACAGAGACGAGGTAGTCATTTAAAAATCATGTTAAACACTAGTATTGCACACAAAGTGAATCCATGCAACTCATGTGACAAGTTAAGTAAATCTTTACTCCTGAACTTATTTAGGCTTGCCATAGAAAAGGTGTTGAATACATATTGACTTTCAGCTTTTCATTTTTATGTCTAAAAACATAATTCCACATTGTGTGTAGAACAGTGACACAAAATCTCAATAGAATCCATTTTAATGAGATGTTAAATGTTGGACCAATAAGACCAAAATATTTCATGGGAATTGAATGTAAAGGTTTTTATTGCAGGGCAATTAATAAACAACCTGAAATTCAGTCTCAATTGATTCTTCAATTTAACACTCAACACAAAAACTGACAATAACTTCTAAATAGATATAAACTGAAAATAGATACAATTGTTATTCTGGCAACTGCACAAAAGAGGAAGATAAACAGTAACTAGTAGACGTTAACACCATTCTGCCATCATGTCGACTTACTGCACCAACTTCCTGTCTTGTATCAGACCACTGTCTCTCCAACTAACTGTGTCTTCTCTCCTCAGTCATCATCGACTTTATATGGTCTTAAACTGCCTTCAGTGAGCTAGTTGAACTCAGCAGTTCCTCTATACTGGAACCCATTAAACAGATGCTCTGTGAACTCAACACTCAAAATAAATGGTCTAAAATAAAGAGTAGCCTACATCATCATATCAACACTATAGTAACAGTTAAACACTTTTCATCCCAGCAAATTCTACAAACAGGCAGATAACTAAAGAGCACACAATTATAAATGTAACAAAAGTATCAATTTAAAACTAATACACAATGACAATATTGTACATAAAAACACTTAATACCCATTGGAAAAATAATTAACATGCACCTCTTTTATTGACTTGTGCTTAAAGACCATCTAGGTTGTTAAGTGGTGGTTACTGGTTCCCTCTACTGACCGTGGCCTGGTTAGAGCACACTGTCCCAACCGGGGAGTTCTGTGGAGAGAACACAGAGAAAGGAACAGTTGTCAGGACCGACACTTCAGAAGAATAATGACTTCATTGTTACAGTTGGTTACACAACACAGTATTCATTCAATTCTTCCTGAAACACACATTCTAGATGGGTTTTAAAGGTTTATTCTACCATTCCCACCAGTCCCTGCGAACGGTCTGTCATGTCAAACCCACTGGGGAGTCTAGATGTTCTCCTCCTCCTGGAAGACAAGAATAAAGGTATATTGACATTCATTTAGGTTTTCATATACAAAAGCACAATCAGCATGATAAATATGTAAAAATTGAGAATGGGAATATCTTTTTACCATGCAGAGAATACGATCAGGCTGAAAAGGAAAATCAACCCCAAGGTTTTTCCTACAATCTCAAAAACCTTTGGGTTAACAGGCTCTTCATGCCCTGTAAATAAAACACACATTATAGCCATCTGTTCCAAAAAGAGGAAACATTTTGCACATTGTCTAATATTACAAATTATACACATACTGTAGATGTACAGATGTAAGATCTTAATTTAGCCAGTATTGTTGCAGTGAAATAATCCTGCAGCAAAAGGATTTGAACGTTTCCTCTGTAATGTTGATCCATTGGTGGTGAGTCTATTAGCTGGACAAAATAAGGCTGCATGATAAGTGTAATACTATTAATATAACCACGTTTCAGTGCAGGATTCTGTTGAATATATGCAAATCACAAAGCTTATCTGTGTTTCCCACAATGCAATAAACTTCTAAGCAACAATACAGTGATCAAATTAAGATCCTAAAACCGTATCATACCTAGATACATACAGCAGCTGTCACGTTCTGACCATAGTTCTTGTGTGTTTTCCTCTTTTTAGTGTTGGTCAGGACGTGAGCTGGGTGGGCATTCTATGTTGTGTGTCTAGTTTGTCTATTTCTATGTTTGGCCTGATATGGTTCTCAATCAGAGGCAGGTGTTAGTCATTGTCTCTGATTGGGAACCATATTTAGGTAGCTTGTTTTGTGTTGGGATTTGTGGATGATTGTTCCTGTCTCTGTGTTAGTTTGCACCAGTATAGGCTCAGTCACTTTGGTTTTTTCTTTTCACTTATTTTGGAAGAGAAGAGAACGAGCGCCATTCTCCTTGCGGAGATGGTGCTAAATACATCAACACGGTCGGTCCCTGGGATTGGGCTGGCTAACACGATTAGGTTTGCTTGGAAGGAAAAGGAGATGGAGCCTTTAGGACGGGAATCTTTTGGAAGGATAATATTGATGGGGATTCTAAAGCTGACGGTGAAGGACGTGTTTTGTTTCCAAGGCAACTCGTTGGAGGGAGCATACGACGTGGCACTATATACAGAGGCAAAACACGATGATATCCTGAGAAGGGCAAGAGCAGTGGGAGGTGAGAGGCCGATGTGCCACTACGAAATAACAAGCCTGGCGAAGAATAATTTTAGGGTTGTAACTGTCAACATTTACAACCCTTACGTTAAGGACGAAGAGGTGAGGGCTTTTCTGGGGAGATATATGGATAACGTCTCCTCAGCAAGGCACCTCAAAGACTCCCTTGGGTTTTGGAATGGGAGGAGAGGTTTCCAGGCCCTCCTCAGAGAGGATCCAAAGGGACATGGTGGCTACCTCCATCCTCCTGCTATGTTCTCCCTAGGGGCTGACAGGGGGACGTTGTTTTATGCACGTCAGCCCCCATTTTGCAGACGCTGTATGGCCTACGGTCACATATTCGCCTCATGCAGTACAATAAAATGCAGATTTTGTGCATCTGAGGATCATGAGGCGAGGGATTGTGACAAGCCTAAGACGTGCCATGGGTGTGGCTCGTCAGCACACCTGTGGTGGGGGTGCCCGGCCCGTCAGCGGTCATATGCGTCTGCGGCTGGGGGGGGAGCAGGGGCGGGGGATGGGGGAAGAAGAGGAGGGGAAGGAAGCACGCCTCATGATCAGAGTACAGGTCCAGAGGGGAAGGCCACAAGGAAGGAGGAGGAGCAAGAAGCGGCGGAAGGAAGAGAGAAGGAAACGGAAGGCACGGGAGTAGGAGAACCAGGAAAAGCGGCGGAAGACGGCAACCGAGTGGAGGAGCATGAGAGAGAAGAAAGCGATGGAGGAGTGGTGGAGAAGGAGACGGTGGAAGAGCAAGTGGACTGGGGGGAATGTGCCCTGGTGGAAGAGATGAGGGGTATGGTGGAGGAGCTGGCGGAGGGGGGGATTGGTATCTCTCCACTGCCGTCATCACCAAAGAAGAGAATGAAGAGGCGGGAGCGATTGGCCGACAGTGAGAGGGAGGGGATGGCCAAGAGAGTGATGGGGGTGGGAGAAACCTCTGGGTTGCTGCTGGTTTCCACAGGCTCTCAATATCTGTTGGGTGGGGACACACCTAACAGGACTCAGGACTGGGTACAGGAGGAGGTGGGGAGTTTTTTGTTTGGGGACTCAGCCTCCCCAAATTTTTCCAATCCAGCTGCAGCACTGGGGAGGGGGAGGATTGTGGGGGTAGACCCAGGGTGCAGGGCACCCCGGAGCCAAACACTATTCCTGCATCCTGGGTTGGTGAGATGGAGGAAGAGGGGGGGATGTTGGGAGTACAGATGGTGTCATCACCGGTAGATATGGAGCAGGGGAGCATCGGGTGAGTCTCCTGTTTTTGTTTTTTCTGTCTGGGTTTAGAATTTGAGTGTATTACATGTTTTTATTTTATTCTTTCATGGGGTCTGATTTTACTTTTGTTAGTTTAAATGTAAGGGGTTTAAGGGATTGTGTTAAGAGGAGGGCGGTTTTTAGTTATTTGGAGGGTGTGGGGTTTGATTTTAGTTTTTTACAGGAGGTTCACCTGAGGGATGGAGGGGATGTTAATAGGTTTAAGAGGGAGTGGGACAAGGGGGAGTCGGTTTGGGGTGTTGGGGGGGTGCACTCATCGGGGGTAGGGATTTTGTGTGGGCACAGGGAGGTTAAAGTGGAGGATTCTTTTGTGGTAATGCAGGGGAGGGTTATACAGGATTTTAATACAGATTTAGGAAGAGGGGGGGATAGCAGTGCAGGCGCCATTGCCAGGCTAATGGCTTGCCATGGTCTGGTAGATGGTGGTCTGCACACTACTCCGAAAATGGACGGTCCTACATGGCGCAACTCCAGGGGGGTTGAGCGGAGGCTCGACTATATTTTTGTACCCAGGTCTTTGGGTAAGTTGTCTGGGCGGCTGTTGCCTGTTTTCTTTTCGGATCACGACGGGGTGCTCCTGCAGGTGGGGTCGCCAGTCTGCCTCTTTGGTAGGGGGTACTGGAAGCTAGATCGGGATGTGCTGGAGGAGCAGGCTTTTGTTGACGGGTTTTATGGTTTCTTTTGGAGGCTTGAGGGTCTCCGGTCCATGTGCGAGGGGGTGTTAGAGTGGTGGGATTTAGTTAAGGTGAGGATTAGGGCTTTTATAATAGGATATTGCAAGAGGAAAAAAGGGGAGGAGAGGAGGGAGGTGGATCGTATCCAAAGGTTAATTGAACTCGAGTACGAGGTAGGCAACCTCGGCGGGGTCGTTTGACTGGGAGAGATCCGCAACCCTAAAGGCGCAGCTCAGGGAGTTGCAGGAGCGGAAGGCTCGAGCTTTCCTGGAGCGTGCGCATAGTGGCTTTCTAGAACACAATGAGACTTGTTCTGCTATGTTCTTTAAGTCGGTTAGGGCCAGACAGAGTAGGAAGGTAATGCATGGCGTTAGGGAAGAAAATGGTAGTATAGTTAGAGAACCAGAGGATATGGTCAGGGTGACAACTGATCATTTCCAAGGTTTATTTAAGGAAAGGGAAATAGATGTAGAGCAGGGAAATGTGTTTTTAGAACACTTGTCCAGGCGGTTGCCGGAGGACATTAGAGAAGTGATGGAGGCCCAGATCTCACTAGAAGAGGTTGAGAGCGCTCTTAGGAGGATGGGAAAAGGGAAGGTGCCTGGGATAGATGGGCTGCCGGCTGAGTTTTATCTCAAGTTTTGGGGTATACTTGGACCAGTGGTCCTCGAAGTCTTGAAGGCCATCCTTGAGACGGGGGTCCCGGGGGGATCAATGGCTGTTGGTGTGCTGTCACTTTTATATAAGAAGGGGGAAGTAACAGACCTTGGCAACTGGCGGCCGTTGACCATGCTGTGTGTAGATTACAAGCTACTTGCAAAGGTTTTAGCAGACCGGTTGCGCACAGCCCTTCCCTACGTCGTCCATGAGGATCAGACGTGCGGGGTAGAGGGCCGCTCTATTAGATGGAACCTACAGTTAATCAGGGACTCCATCGCTTGGGTTGAAGATAGAGGACTGCCTTTAATGGTAGCAGCGCTAGATCAGGCGAAAGCCTTTGATCGCGTGAATAGATCATTTTTATTCAGAGTGTTAGGTCGATTAGGATTTGGGGAGAAGTTCATAGGATGGATTCGTACATTATATGTCGGAGCGGGGTGCCGAGTTAGTGTAAATAGTCACTTGGGTGACGTTTTTGACCTCTCGTCTGGGGTCAGGCAGGGGTGCCCACTCTCAGCTCTCCTCTTCGTTCTGTACATGGAGCCTCTGGGGGCTGCCATTAGGGCAGACACAGGGGTGGAAGGCTTGTTGATCCCTGGAAGTGGTGGGCTGCGTGTTAAGATGACGCAGTACGCCGACGACACTTCCTTGCTGCTGTGCAAGGACTCGTGCCTGACAAGGTCCCTTGCCATCTTTGGGGATTTCACCCGAGCGTCGGGAGCAGTTCTGAACCATGCAAAGTCTTCCGTCAAGTTTTTCGGAAGATGGCGCGGTAGAACGGATGTGCCCGGGGGGTTATCTCTCTGTGAGGGGGCCCTGAGGATTCTCGGGGTCCATTTTGAGACCTCCGGCTCAGCGACGCTAAACTGGAACATGCGTATCGCAGTGGTACAGAGGAAGCTAGCAATGTGGAAGGCTAGGTATGTCTTTTATGGGCAAAGTCCTGGTTCTAAAGGTGGATGTGTTGCCGTCTCTTTTGTATTTGGCGTACATCTACCCATTGCCGGCTAGTCTGAGGAGGCCTCTAGTGAGGCTTGTGTTTCAGTTCATGTGGAGTGGCAGGTGCGAGTGGGTCGCCAGGGCACGCATGCTTTGTCCCATCGGGGAGGGAGGTAGGGGGGTACCACATTTCCCCCTCAAGCTGGACGCAATTTTTGTTTCTTTCTTGTTAACGGAGCTTGCTCATCCAGTGATACACCCGTCCGGTTACCTCCTGCGGGTGTTCTTCTCGTATCAGGCGAGAAGCGTAATGGTGTGGTCTAACACGGGTCCTCGGGCGGAACAGCTGCCGTGGCACTTTGGTCATGCGGCCAAGTGGCTGCGTGAGCACCCTGAGGTTGAAGTTGTCCGAGTAGGTTTAGATCACAGGCACCTGTACGAGGAGGTCAGAAAGGCA